>NW_027286783.1:0-37500 GCF_022747635.1 Hetaerina americana
TAAGGAATTAGACAGACCATAAATATCCTTACAGTTGGATTTTTTAAAAATTATTAAAAGTCGATATAATATCAAATGGAGTAACAAATATTCCTTTTAAAATAAAAAGTATTTGGAGGAAGATTTTGAAATATATTGCAAATATTGGCGGCATCAACGTTTCGAGAGAACAAATTGCCTTCAGCAGCTTTGAAGAAAAAATTATTTACAGCATCTGGGGTGAAAGGAAGATTTTCTTTTGCATTACCATGTCCGACTTCTTGATTGATTACTCTCCATGCTGCCTTTTGTTAATTTTTTGCATTGAATAAAATATCCTTATAAGCTTTATTTTTTGTACACCTAATTGAATTTTAATAATCTCTCTTGTATTTCAAGCAAGCCTCTTTGTCATGCAGGCTTCCTCTGGTTTTGTAAGAGTGGTAGTGGCTAAGTAAATCATTTCTAAGAGCTAATAATTCCCCAGTATGCCAGATATTATTTTTAGTGGGCATAGAGTTTAGTATTTTTTTATGGAAAGCAATGTTCAAAAATGACCAGGAAATCACCTGAAAAACTTGAAAAATACGTTTGCTTTACAGAATCTGAGCAAATACCATGCCAATTGATGCAAGAGAGAAGGAGTTGGAAACTATCTAAACCTTCTCTTGTTATGGGCCTTATGATAATGGTTTTACCTCTATTTGAGAATATCTTTTGGGTTATTCGAGTATTAAGTGAAGCTTATACCTTGATGGTCCGAAAGGAGATAGTCAATAACACTTATACTGTACAGTTCAGGACCATAATTTGTAATTACATTATCTAGGTAGGCAGAAAATCGAGTAGGCTGTCTGTTTGCTTAGGGTAAATTACATGAGAGCAAAAGATTAAGAACCTGACAATCGCTAGTTTTTAGTGTTATTTCAATGTTGAGATCTCCACAAATTATGATTTATGGCTTTCAGAGTCCAGAATAGGGATATTACTAGTTCCAGTTGATTGCAGAAATGTTCAAATACACCATTAGGGTAGTGATACACAGAAGCAATGATCGGATTCAGGTCCTTCAACATGATCGCAGATATTTCAAAGTGCGATTCCAGACAGAATTCCACGTTTATTATGGCCACAGTGTATAAGTGGCATACATGTTATTACAACCACAGTGTATGAGTGGCATATATGCAGAGTATAAGTGGTCATCCAAACTTAAAAACGATCCAGGGAAGCGATTATGTAAACTCAATCTTAGTCTCCCCACCCATCACTTGGAGGAGCAGGAGCTTGTATTAACCCAGGCCGCTGTCTCTATTATATTTATTTAGGATGCACGTGCAGAGCTAAACTCTGTATTAAGAAAGTTTTAAATGAAAATATTAATAAGAAGTCTTCGTTTGGTATCCACTCGCAGTGCTCCCAAGGTGACTCACTCAAGCGAATGAGTCATTGAAGTGAGTCGATTCTATTGACTCGAGTCAGTAAATTGAATCATTCGGCCCACCTCTAATGCCCCGGAGTACGAAAACCGTTCTAGCACGTCTATTGCCCTCTATTGGGATTCAGTGTAACTTGATGGTAAACCTTTCCTCGAGTCTGATGCGCATCGCGATCGTGTGATGTTCGTTCGTGGTAGACCGGTGTCCATGTGCGCTTGCCAATATTCTTGATCAATTTGTTGGAGGTTAAAAATTCGGCAAATATTTCTAATGATAAATTCTATATCGTTTGGAACGTACTTATTTTTTATTTGAGTACGTTTCAAATTTTAGAGTAATGTTAGTTCCTTAATTTGTGGGTAGGAAGATTGGACTCTGGAATTACACCGTGTTAATAACCATTCGTTTCAGATAAAATGGAGAAGGTAGCTGAAACTATTAACTTCCCGGATGAAGAAGAGAAAATACTAAAATTTTGGAAAAAAATAGATGTTTTCAACTCGTGCCTCAAGCAGTCAAAAGGAAAACCAAGGTGGCTTTTGATTTTGCGCAATCTCTTAGTCATGTATACATATTTACCAGCCTTCTGATGATGATTTATTGCTATGATTTTCGTCCGCAGTTTTTCATTAATCATAATTCTCAATAAAAAAATGACTTAAAAGGTGTCGTACTGTAAATCTTGAAGATATGAGCTAGTCCTACGTTTGTGTTAATTTACATTGCAGGTATTCCTTCTATGATGGGCCTCCATTTGCCACAGGACTTCCACACTATGGTCACCTCTTAGCCGGTACAATCAAAGACATTGTCACACGATATGCACATCAAAGGGGTTTTCACGTCGAGAGGAGGTTCGGTTGGGATTGTCATGGTTTACCAGTGGTAGGTACAATTAACTTCTGGTGAAAAACCCAACATAGTTTCGTCATCCTTGCTGCTAGGCAATCTTGCTCAGCCTGCGACTCTTAATCAGTTGGAGTGGTTTTGCACCATTGGAGAAATAGGAATGTTTATACTATCCATAACTACTCTATTAATATCCTTATGTTTGTATTATGCTTAAGTAATATTTTTAAAATATCCGAATTGCCCTTTGTAACAAATCAAATTGGCTTGAGGGGAAGTAGTGAATTTGTAAGTTTGAATTCCAAATGACTAGAAAACTCTTTAAAAGATTAGGGACTAAAAGCTGTAGTAAAGTCAACCACAGTATAATACTTTTCCAACCATGGGTTGGAAAAATAGACTTTAAATTTTCCACTAGACTAAGATGCCAACATGATTATTTCTATCCGATTTGAGTAATAATATGTCACAGCTGCGTAAATCTTCCCAACACAGTCCAGTCCGGCAATGACAAACTCCTCAAAAGGAATTTCGGGTGTTTCATGCACAGTCTCATGCTCGTGCATGTTTCATGCTCTTTCACATTTGTGGGTCTAGTCTCTTCACAGACTCTACATTGAGATATGTATATCTCTTTATTTCCGTTTGTTAGGACTACCCACTTATAATGATGTTTGGGAGCACTCACTGTTACACTGGACTCTTCTTTGTCCACGTATACAGAGTTGATCACATGAATACTGACATTATGAAATAGACTCATTGAGTAAATCTGCTTTGGAGGAACCATGAGTCTTAGGCAATTGAAGAGGTAATGTTCCATGGTTGGTAGAAGTATACATTGGGGTTTTAAAAATTAATGACAGCTTAATATTCCATGAAATAATAAAAAACTACATGTAATAGTATAATGTTACATTATATTTAAAAACTATTTATTCCTTCTACTGCCAACTTCTTTCATTGAATACCCTGAGAAATGATAATGGGGGTCGTTTAGTAAAATATATCGTATTAAGGAAAATAATTTTATGAAGTTTTGCTTAAGATATTGATGTTGTTTTTTGTAATTGCATATTAATTGAATTATTTAATAATATTAATACTTTGTTGCATCGTCTGAAAAATATGAATTTATTTCAAAGTTCAGCGGTATTATTTGGCAATAATATCATGACTTTCCGACACATAGTAATATAATCTGTTAGCATTTTACGATATAACTTTTATTTTTACAGTAAATAAATACCCATAAAGAAATATGAAAGGAAAAACTAGTAAATGGCATAAATTTTTGATGACCCCTGCGTACTCCCACTTTGCATAAGTATTTAGTTTACCATTGTGTATGTATGCGATGGTTTCTGGCTCAACCTTGTGGAAGTTTGTATTAGTTAAATGAAGAACACAATGTATTTCCACTGTTCTTCATTTTGGTACTTCTAGTTTCAATGCTTAGGCATCATCATCAGGTACAAATAACTCAAGTTGCGGTCCATATATATTCCATTCGTGAAGGAGAGGAGGGATGGGTGAGAGAGGGGGGTGGAAAGAGGAGGGGTTATGATTGGCGATGATGGGTAGGAGGAGAGGATTGTTAAGCGTCAGGAAAGGAAGGTTCACTGTGGGGGAAGGGTGGTTAGGTCTTTTGGTGAAGGAAAGGGGTGCTTTCAGGATTGGGGAGAGGTATTCAAGCAATAATTCGTTGACCAAATGACCTGTTTTTCTATTCTTCCTGATTTCCAACTCTTCCCACTTGTCCACCCTCCTTCCTTTGTCCATTTGGTGTATCGGTTCCAGGTTGAAATCGCTCCCATGATATTCTTCCCAACATTGTTCGGTGAAGTGAGATTGCACGAGGTCACATTTCCTAAAGCAGTGTTAATGTTCCTTCGCTTGTGTTTTTAATGATCTCCCCGTTTGGCCTGTATGTATATAGCACTGCAGTCCTTACGAGTTAACTTATAAATGCCACTTTTATTTAGTTTTTCAACTTTGTCTTTTGTAGTATTCAAGAATGATTTTAAGTTGTTTGCATTGTAAAAAGCTATCCAAAATTCTTCCCTAGGGAAGAGGTTGGCTATCTTTTGTGAAATCAATCCATAATAAGGGAGTCTGCACCATTTGTAATCTACATCTATATTAACAGGTTTCAACAAAAGATTGTTCTAAGGGAACGTTTTTGGTGTAGTAATTTTTCTATTAAATCTTTTATTTTACCCATTTTTCACTGCAATACCTCTTATCATCTTCAGTTCTTGCACAAAATTACTTCTATAGATAGGAATGTCCAACAATCTGTTTAGCATGAAATGAAAAGTGGATAACTTTTGAGGTATGTGATGGCGGAAGTTGAAGAGGATGATGTGGTTTGTAGCGGTACTTGTACACAAAATTGCAAATTCCAAACCCCGTCCCTTTTTCGACGCTTCTGATGTCTAGAAAATTGAGTTTCCCATTATGTTCCTTCTCACATGTGAAATTGATTTCTTGGCATTGGAAATTTAAGGCGTTCACAAAATTGTCCAATTGTCTTCCAGTGCCTGTCCGTATTGCAAATATATCGTCTACGTAACAAAACCAACAGTGAATGTTCTTTGTAAAAAGTGAGAGTGCTAATTGCCTTTCTTGATGCTTAAACTCCTCTCCTCCTTCCCATCAATGCCGATCACCACCCCTCCTCTTTCTCCCTCTCTCTTACCCACCCCTTCCCCCCAAGAGATTGGTATATAAATGGACCGCAACTTGAGTAATTTGTACCTGATGATGATGCCTAAGCTTTGGAACTAGAAGTACCAAAATAAAGACCAATGGAAAATACATATATGTTATTCAATTAATACCATTGTGTAATTTATGTTAGGGCTTTTCTCATTATCATCGGGCTGTTCATTTAGCACCTATGGTGAACCTTTCTTACGCTGCGGGCACACTGTGGGACCTTTTCCTCTTCTGTTCATGTTTTTCACTACAAACGACACAATTTTTCAGTAAAATAGCAATAAATTCTGTTGATATTCTGCCGCTGTGAATGATGAGATGAATCCACCCTTGCCTCTCTCGAATGATCTTGGGGATAATGTTTCATTGGTGGCTAGTAACTGCGCTATACACCCGTTGATTTCCTTTCTAAACAGATTCCATGGCACAGGGGTGAAAAACAAATTGAAGTGGTGTTGGGGATGGCAGTGCATTCTTGGGATCTGGTATTAATGCGTAACTGAGGGTGTTAGCTCTCCCGAGTGTCATGGCCTACAGGGATTACGTTGAACTATGGTGGAGGGATTACATTGTTCACGTCACTGATTGTATCATCTTCATTCCTTTCCAGTAAAATTCAATTATTTCCTCTGCATCACAATGTCCGAGTCATCTGAATTTTATATGGTCAATCAGACGCTCTCTCTCGCAATATTCCTCCAGGTAATAGTCATCACTTAGTGATAACAAGTATTTCACCGATGCTTCATCTACCTCGTCTTATGAAGTATTTTTACTTGCCATTTCAGATAACCAAAGTGAACACAAAAGTAAAAATGTGTTCAATTGCTTGAAATCGCGCTTGATGTAACGGCATGCATGCAAGCACAATACCACACTGAACCTTCAATCCAAAAGAGAGCCATTGTGTTCCTTGCGTACACTCTACAGTGCACTTTCTATCTCAAAGCAGGGGAATAAAAAAGTCCTCTCACAATTTAGTGATAACGGTGTCATCACATTGAAAGAGTCCCAAGGATTACCTTGGACTTGGGGCAAGAGAAACTGACATGTTAAAAAAGCAATTCTTTCATTGGCGGCAATTAATAGTTAGATGTGTGTATCAAATGAGATTGATCATAAGGCATTCATGAAATTGCAGAATTGAAGAGATTAGCCTTTCAGTGGGACATAAAGATCACTCCTGGAAAGGAGCAAGCTTCCCCACACGAGAAATAGTTCAATGGAAAAAGTACAGTTAGATTCATAATTTCCGAAAAGTATTTAAAATAAAAAACTTGTTATGTAATGTTGAGAATTCACATTTTTGATAAGAGAAACAATACACACTGTGAAATAATCAAATTAATAAATTGTAATGATTTAAACAATAGCCTATGTTTGAGCCAATATATGAGCCTGTTGCATTGATAGGGTTAATAACTATTAAAAAATAGAATTTTCATGATTTCTACTTGGTCATATGTCGGCATAATAGTTTTCCCTCCCTGCGCATTAACTGTGTATGTGCTTGGTCAGCATGTATGCATTGATCCCTCTGCCCTCCTAGTGGTGGCAGCCTGGGGTGGGCAGTGGCCAACAGGGCCCTCCTGAACCATTTGACCCCAAGGAAAGAAATTCCAGGATTTCAATGTGTAAAAATCATCCACCTTAACTGGGACTTAAGGCTGTGTTTAAGCAGCTGAATGGCATCTTCCCGCAGTTCCTTTGAATTTCCACAGGAAGAATTCCCCAAGGTACACATTAGGGGAGCAAAGGGTTGAGGAGGGGTTCCCTGTGTTCTGTTCTTTCAATTCCACGACCACCTCTGATAATGTAGCAAGGCAAACTGGAACTCTAACCCATGTCCGTTTCTCTGCTCTTGTCCACTTGAGCAGTTTGGTACCAAGTATGATGTTTGTCAGCTACTGATTTCATTTTGAGCTGAATCTGTTCCAGATTGCTTATACTTCACTTTAATGGTGAAAGCAACTTCTGCATTGGCCTTTCATAATGCACGTTGCTCCTTCACTTCAATCCGACACTCAACGTTAAATTCAACGCAAAGAGCATTGGCTCACTCTCAGAATGGCTGACCCTTGACTGTCACAGAGCAGTGTATTTTCTCTGGGAGCAATCGTCAGTTTCTCTGACATGAGTAGTGCTGCTCCCACTATTTCCATCTCCTCGTTTCATCCATGCAATCCAACAGATGGTGTTGACTTGATATTCAGAAATACTTGGTTTGTAGAAATTCCTCTGTTGCAGTGACACTCAGGAGGAATACTCAAATAAAAATCGTTTAAAAAATTCAGGTGGCACGTGACCATTAATCCTTGAAGCTAAGGTTGCTCCTTTCGCCAGATTTCCTCATCTCTCCTTGATGAAGTGCTTAAGTACAGATGAGACCCCTCTTCAGCCCTTCATCTGCCGCACGCTTTCAATCGGGAACTCTTTTAAAGTATTGAATGTCCTACTGACATTCAAGCTGTGGTGAAATAGTGTTTTCCTATAACGTAACAATTCCAGAATGTTAAAACCATTCGCCTTCCCTTCGTGGATCCCTTGATGTCCGGCCCAGTGCTTTAGCCAATTTAGCTATGGAGGCATTTTCTTACACTCTGATATTTAGGGGGCTCTAAAGGAACAAGATATTGTGACGAAACATCGTGCATACAAGCGAGGCATTCGTAGTCATGTACATTTCGCTGCAGTTCTCGGCGTTAAGGCCAATGGACATGAGAAAGCTGTGTGCAAGATGGGTGCTGCGTTTGCTCACATTCAAGCAAAACCAGTATCATGAAGATGTTTCAATTGAGTGTTAAGCAAAGTTTCACGGTGACAAAACAGAATTTTTGTGCCGTTTCATAACCACGGATGAAACATGGGTCTATTACTCCACACCCGAGACAAAAGAACAATCAAAACAATGGATTCGAAGGGGAGAACCGTCTCCAAAGAAGGTGAAGACCGTTTCATCTGCAGGCAAGGTCATGGCATTAGTTTTTTGGGATGCGCTTGTGATAAATTTCATTGACAATCTTGAAAAAGGAATTAACTATCAGCAGCAAGTATTATGCAAACTTATTACAATATTTAAGCAAAGAAATTAAGCTAAAGTGGCTGCGTTTGGCTAAGAAGAAAGCATTGTTTCATCAAGACAATGCACTAGCTCACGAATGTGTTATTGCAATGGCCAAAATTCATGAATTAAAGTTTAAATTGCTGCCTCATGCACCATATTCGCCATATTTAACCCCCTCAGATGATTTTCTGTTCATAAACTTGACAAAATTCCTTGGTGGCCAAAGATTTTCCAATCGTGAAGAAGTGATGTCGGCAGTCAATAGCTATTTTGAGGAGCAAGACAGTTCAAAATATGACAAGGGTATCGAGCTGATTGAACATCGCTGGGAAAAGTGTATAGAGCTGAAAGGTGATTATGTTGAAAAATAAATGCATTTTTTTTCCATAATATTTGTTTTCTTTGTTGGGTGGGGTACTTCTGGGACCACCCTTGTAACATGGAATGGAAGAAGTTTGACCGACATCGAGTGAAGAATAGCCCAGGCTAAGAACGCATTCATGCAGAAGAGGCAATTACTATGTTCAAAGAATCTAAGACTGGAAACAAAGAAGCAGTTCGCCAAGACTTTTGTGTGGAGCATGGCGCTCAATGGTTCCGAGACTTGGAACATTGGAAAAGTGGACCAGCGAAGAATAGAAGCCCTTGAAACATCGTGCTGGAGGAGAATGCTGAAGATTAAATGGACTGACCAAGTAAGGAACAAGAAAGTATATAGAAGAGCAGAAGAGGATAGGACCATATGGAGAACTCTACAGCAAAGAAGAAATAGATGGATTGGACACGCATTGAGGCACATTGGAATGTAATAGAAGGAAAGATTCCATGAGGAATACCAAGAGGTATTACAAACATTCAGAGAAAGGCTGCTACAACCCCTTAAGTCACATATTTGAATAAATATAACAATAAATGGTCATAATTAAGAAATGTCAGTATTATTAAACAATATGTGCAGTAGTACATTGCCAAAGTCAAAGAATTTTCCCATTAATCAACATTGGGAAGAGGAATCATTTGGTATTAAAAGGCTCTGCTGCCTAATGACACATTAAAATGCGAAAGTAAATTTTACTATGCATGTTCCCTAATTTGTTATTACCTTAATAGCTTCTTGCAACAAATTATTCCTGTTACTCATTTTAAGCCGTTTTACATTTTGCAAAATACATTTATTTTATCTCAAGAGTAATTATCATGTATGCACCTAGTGCATCTTCTATCGCTGTGTAAATATTTTGAAACCAAGCTTATGTTGCGTGATTAATTACACTAACCGTTGCCATAATTTTTCACAAAATGCAGAAGTGACTTCAATAATCATCCAAAAATTTCTGCATGGTTCCAGGATTAGCAAATGTTCATAAATTTTGGACATTTTACGGTGTGCCACTTGCATGTCACCAAATTTAAAATTGCCCCCTTGGTACTTCATATATTTTGAGGATTTAATAATTATTGGTAACGTATCTGTTAAGGTAGTTTTTGGATAAACACAAGCTATATTATGTTGAAGTGACGATTTCCTTGTTTTCCTTAGCAAAACACAGCTTGACATCCAATCTTACACTAGGGCCGTCATCAAATTTGCATGCTTCCTTCCTCTCTTCCTTCCATGCAACATGCTTATCCTATTCCTTGTATTTCCACTTCACCTACCTAACATTCTCCCCTCTATCACAGTCTTCAACATTTTATTGCCAATCAATATATTTAGCATCCATCTTTCCTGCCTCCTTTGGATTTCACCCAGCAATCCACAACATTCCTCATTTGTTTTCCTTTCTATCCACTTCACCTTCTCCACTCTTTTCCACTTGCTCATTTCAAAAGCCTCCATTCTACATCTATTCTCCTGCTTCAATGACCATGTTTCCACACCATGCATAAATCTACATCAATACCTTGCGAGCCACCAAAAAGGTGTGTGGCAGGGGGTGCAGCACCAGGAGGAATGGGTAAGGGATGAGGAGGTTAGGGTATTTCAAATGGATGAGGAAAAGTGTAGGGAACCTGAAAAAAAAGTATAAATACACTAGTATAACCATGCGTAGTCCCTACCATACCGTAGTACCCTACCCCTACCATGTAGGTTAATACTTACTATGAGGAGCCAACTCCGGGGGGATTTCGACTAGAATTCTGGTCTCTTATTGTTCTTGGAAAAGGACCATTTAAACCTGTCAGTCTTGCAGTCTCTCTAATCTTATATTCGTGATCCCTCCACCTGTAATACTTTGGGGTTCATAGTATGTTCTTGATGTCATAGGAAAAGGACCCATCTTCTAATGTTTTTAAATGAGTTTAATCTATATTGTAAACGCCACTGTTTAAGGTAATCCCAGCCCAAATATTCCAGCAAAGTAGTTACGCTACTGCGTTGGAAATAACAATTTTTGACAAATCTAGCCCCCCCTCTGCTGAACTCGTTCTACCTGTAATTCCGAAATCAAATATGTCTCTTGAGGATCCCATATACTGGCAGCATACTGTAGGTGGGGCCTGACTAGGGCAAGAAAACATCGTTCCTTCACTTTTTCATCACATTTACCCAGCACTCTTTTTACAAATCCCAATTTTTTATTAGCAAGACCACATATTTAACTTTAATTCCAATTTCCATGTATCACACCAAGTCTGAATTTCATCTAAGTCGTTAGCTAACGTGACTCTGTCTTTGCGAATTCGAATGTCCCCATAAATCACCCCATCGTCGGCAAAAAGATGGTGCTTGCTGTTAACCACGGTACTGAGGTCATTTATGTAAATAAGGAAAAAGAGGGGGCCTATGACATTTCCATGTTGTACACCCAACGTGACCTTGATGCTATCGGATGATACACCATCCAGGACGACTGTTTGAACACATTTTTTTAAAATTGTCTAATCCAGAATATAACACTCCCATGTATTCCATAATTTTCCAACTTCACAAGTAACTTGCAATAAGGGACTTTATCAAAAGCTTTTTTAAAATCTAGAAATATTGCATCAACTGGAATATTACTTTCACCAGAATGCATTATATCATGAACAAATAGTGCGAGTTGAGTTTCGCAGGATCTACCTTTACGGAACCCGTGTTGGTTATTAATCAATAAATCTCGGCTATTGAGGTATTTCCTTATGGAACTAACAATGATGTGCTCAAGAATCTTGCAGGAGATGGAGGTGAGCGATATTGGCCTATAATTACTGGGGTTCTCCCAGGCTCCATTTTTAAATATGGGTGTCACAGAAGCTATCGTCCAGCCGCTTGGCACGCTTTCTTCTGCTAATGAGATCTTAAATATTATATTAAGAAAAGGGGCAATTTCGGACGACAATTCTTTATACACACGAGCTGGTATCTCATCAGGTCCCGGAGATATGTTGGGGTCGTTGTTTTTAAGGAATAACTTTATTCTGAGGGTGGAAAAGTCGATTGCTTGCATTGGCTGCAGGAATGTTTTCGGCAGGGTCTCTGGAATATTCTGGGAGCATTTGTTGAAAACACTGTGGAAGAATGAGTTTAATATGTTGACTTCATCTAAACTACTTGTTACTTTATCCCCCTTTTCGTTGTTCAATGAGTTTATAGTGGACTTTTTTCCCTACACTTCCCTGACGTAGGACCTAAACATCTTTGGGTTATCGTTTAAATGTTCACCTAATTTTTTCCTTTTGAATTCTGCTAGCGCCTTCCGGAAGGCCTCCTTGGCAGTGGACCTAGATGCTTTGTAATTCTGGTTGGTTTTGTTGATTTTATCAGGGGAGGAATCGTTAACCGTGTTTTCATTCTGGCATGGCACGCCCTTTGCCGTCTTAGTGATTTCCGAACTTCAGAGTTGTACCAACGGGGTTCCTTATTCTCTCTTATATATTTACTAGGTATGAATCTCTGTATTGCTGAATGTGTTATCGCAAGAAAATTATTCCAGGTATCCCTGACACTCCTGGTTTTGCTTAATTCGTCAAATCTAAGAAAGGAACAGTTTAACTCACATTTTAAGCCATCATAGTCAGTTTTATTGAATAAATAAATTTTTCTCTTAGGTTTGTTAACTTTTTCTATGCTTAGGGAAAATTTAGCGTTTACAGCCCTGTGATCACTGATTCCATCAATAACTCCTACATTTAAGCCCTTTTCGGGTATATTAGTACCTAATAGATCAAGAATTTTCTTTCCCCTTGTTGGCAAAGTGACTAATTGATGTAGGGAATTTGAGGTGAATGTCAATAAGAGTGACTCGTATAAATCCTTGACTTTACCTCCATTTATAAAACTGTACGAATCCCAATCTACTGTGGGAACATTAAAATCGCCACCAATTATTAGTCTATACTCATTTTGGGGAATGTAAAGCTTTTTATCTGCCTTTCTAGATCTACTATTGAGTTAACGCCAGCATGGGGTGGTCTATAATACTAACAGACATATATTCTTTTGGCACTGGGTATTTTTACTGAGCACCAGACACTTTCTATACAGTTATCAGGAAATAACTCGGCTCTACTGGTGCTAGAGTTTTAACCATGATAAACACTCCTCCTGGGGCTCTATTTTGTCTGTCGTTTCTATGAACTGTGAAGGACTTGGGAAATATTTCGCTCTCTGTGATATCATCTGTTAACCAACTTTCAGTTCCTATTATGATATCTGACTCTGTGCTATGAATGAGGTGGTGAAATTACGGTATCTTATTTTTTAAACTTCGGCAGTTAACTACTTCTAGGGAAATTATTTCTTCGTCTAAAACCTTCTTTGTATGCGTTGCGTGCTGCTTTCTGTTGATGCTATTTAGTCTTTTGGGTGTCTTAATACACGATCGGTCTATATTCTGATAAGTAATTCTTTCTTTTGTTTCAATAGCACTGTACGTACGTCGAGAAATCTCTTTAGGCAACCTAGTTTTGTGAGACCCACCAATTGACCTGCACTTTATAATATCATTATCAGGGAAATTTATCTTTAAATTTAAATTTACTCCACTACCTAGCCTATGCATTTGCCTAAAAAATATCTACAGTGCTCGAAGATCCTATTGAGCCTCCCAAACAGATGCCTCAGGGGTGTAGGTGACCCCAGAGCGGTTCAAGGGAGCGCAGCAAGACCCGAGCACCGGTCTCAAATCCACAAACTCGGCCCGCATGTCCCGACAGAATTTCCACAGCCTTCCGTTTAGAGTCTCGATAGGACTCCAAACGTAAGCACCGCAGTCAGTCTGCAGAACAATGCTGCATATGGACAACCGTAAGTCCACGCCAGATGCCTCCCGCACACGATCCACTTCGGATTTTAGGTCCCTAAAGACACCCAAAATCCTTTCGGACCTGTACCTGGAAGCATCGTTGGTGCCAACATGGGCTACCAACCGTAGCATGGAGCAATTCATGCCCCGGACCGCTGCCTTTCCTGCAGCCTTGGCGTTAGGAATTAACCCCCCTGGCATACAGTAGGAGGTAACCCTCTGGTTCGTCACGTCCATATCCGACCTCTCCCGCAATGCGGCCTCCAACCCCCGGATGTTGGAACTCCATAGCAATAAGATTCCCCCCTCCCAGCGCGACTACCCCTAGGGATGGAGGATGCGAGGATCGGGGTGTGCTCTAGGCCGCGCAAACAGGCGCCTCGACGCCATCCTCGGACAGCACCGCGAAGCCATTGCTGACAGGGATGGGGGCGGCCTCCACCACCCCCTCCCCCGGAATCGACCTCGCTGATGCTCCGCGCCTCTTGGTCGCCACCGGGCGAGAAGGGCCAGTCACCGTCGCCCTTAAGACTGACTTATTAGCATTTGCACCCGGACACACCCAGGACACCAAACTGGTGCTGCTTGCGGTCCGGGAGCCAACGGGACGAGCCCCCACACCCGAGGCGGCCACACACCCCGTCAGCCTGGAGCCGAGCTCCGCTACTATCCTCTCTAGCTCGGTGACATGGGCCCTTAAGAGCTCGCTCTCCGCCACTACTTGCGAGTCATGGACAGAGGGCCTTCGGGAAGCCATCCTATTCTTGATCACTTTTTTAAAAGTTAATATAGGTTGTAACGCCTAGGTTTTACACTGTTATAACTCTTGTGGTGTGGAAAATGTGCTCGCAAGGTTCAAGTAGCTCAAGTATGTGGGTAAATTCGATGTGTGCATAAGTGTAGCCTGGTTGCAAATTAGTGGTTGAGTATTCTCGTAGCGGAGGGTTAAGTAGATGGTGGGTGAGGCAAGGGAAAGTCTGTTAACGTAGGCATGGTGACCTTGGTTGAGGGCAAGGGGAGTGTACAATGGGAAGGGGAAACTAAGAAATTTAGGGAGAGTAGGAGAAGTGCAAGCATGCTACTACTGGTTTCACGTGAGCGAAACAGCTAAATAGTTTGAAATACGAAGAGAAATGACAGAGCCGAACTATAAGTATAAACTACGAGGAATACACTTACATCTACTTAGGGCCAGTATATATTAAAAAATAAGAAGCAGCACTCAAAAACAGAGAAGACACAAAAACTATATAGATATATTATTGTAGATATTTATGGTATATACCTCTAGAAATATACTTAAGAACTAGAAAGGATAATTAATGCAACACTCAAACACAGGGGAAACGCACCAAAACCAGGTAGGTAGACGAGTGTTAAGCTAAATTTACAAGCAAATCACAAACAGCTCTATACGATAAGCTTATAATTTATCTTAAATTTAATGCAAATTCCCTCCTACGTTAGAATTAAGAATTTGATTCACTAAGTTAAGGTAGTTGAACAGAATATCTAACGCAAGAAAAATACGCTAAAAATAATATGCAAGGTAAAGGCATCTGGAACAACGATGTTACTATAGCAACAAAACGTAAAGACATTACTATGTTAGGAAAATTGATAATGTAATAATTTAAGAGACTCAAACAGAAGAAATACTGAAGTAGATATAAGTTTAAATAATTATCTAAGATAAGGACTACAATACAATTAAACGACCAACGATCACGGCAAAAAAGCTAATTTGGGGAAATAATCAACTCTAATAGTATAACTAATGATAAAGCTAAACACTTTATGTTACAAGAATGAAATAAAATGGGGTTATTTAAAATAAATATATTTACAGAAATATGTACTACTTATCAATAGTCATAATATAAAGCTAGGACTAAGGGGTTATTCTAGATACGTCGCAAGGGGTTCTGCAGGAAGTGGCGGAACAGGTCGGATGATTGGTGAGGCACGTCCTTTCATTCCAAGAGTCAGACGAAGAATGAATACGCTCCGTAAATTTTAAAGAACATTTTCTTAACATCCTTACTCGTATCCCTGTCATCAACTCCCTCCTCCTTGTGAAAACATCTTTGCCATACTAAAGTCTTCATCTTATATCCTTATAGTTTCGACCATTTTGGTCAAAAATACCTCTGAGATACTTACACTGTTCCACTTGATTTAGTTATGCCATCCTATTTTAACATTGTTTAGCTTTTCTCTTCGTAGAAAACTGCATAACCTTTGTTTTATTTACACTTATTCTCATCCCATATCTATCGGACTGACTTTCCAATTCACTCAGCAATGCTTGTAATCCCTTGGCTGACTGACAAATTATAGCTTGGTCATCAGCACACCTTAATGATTTTACGAATTCCCCGCCCACTTTCATTCCTACCTCCAGTTCTTCCCATGCCTCGTTAATCATTTCCTCAACATACAGTTTGAACAGCAATGGTGATAATGGACAACCCTGCCTTACACCTCATACCAACACTGCCCATCCACCACTCGCAGCTGAACTATCCGAGACATTTACAGGTTGCAGATAAGTCTTCTATCCCTCCAATCTACTTTTATTTTCTACAATGCATTTATTGCTTCTACCCAATTAACTCTATGGAACACCTTTTTGAAATCTATGGAACAGGTGAATACATCCTGATTGTATTCTATATTCCTCTCGATTAGTGATCTCAGTACTGCAATGGCATCCCATGTGCCTCTCCCCTTCCTAAACCCAAACTGATCATCCTCTAAGTAATCATTTTCCCTACTCTTCATCCTCTTGTTGACGATCCTGAGAACTACTTAAGCTGCATGCAAAATCAGACCTATAGCTCGGTAGTCCTCACATATTCTTGCCTATCCTTTTTTGCTATAGGAACCTACTCTGACCTAACGCAGTTTTGCAGCCAAATTCATGCATTATCATAAATGCCATGCATTGGTGCACATAGACTCTTCCTCCCACATTTTTCTAAACCTTAAAATATTTTCACAGGAATGCTGTGTGCCCTCTTTACCTTATTTCATTTCATCTCCCCTAATACCTTTTCTATCTTGTCGTTGAGAATACGTTGACCTGAACTATCTTCATCTACGAGGGTAAGGTGAAAAGTTCTCGGCCTGGCAAAGAAAGCCTGCAATTTTCAGTCAAAGAATGATTTTATTTTTCTACGTAATGTCCCTTGACTTCAACACGCTTGGTCCAGCATCAGTATTTCTTCCTGGAAGTGTGAGTCTGGAATGCTGTGAAAATATCCATCTATAGCCCTCCCAACATCTTCATTAGATGGAAAGCGATTTCCAGAAAAAAATTTCTACAAGTTTGGTAAAAATGGAAGTCTGAGAGTGCTAAATCAGGAGAATAAGGGGGATGGCCGTGCAAATCAAACCTTATATCCCATATCGTAGATCGTAGGCTTATATCCCATAGTTTTCCCATTGCCAAAGCGTCTTTGTGAGTAGTTGTGTTGTCCTGGTGAAAGATGAATTTCTTCTTCAAGCCAGGCCTCTTTTTGCAAATTTTTGCATCCAGCTCGTCAAGAAGGTTGTAGTAATATTTGCCTGTAATTGTTCTCTCTTTTTCAAGGTACTCAATTAACAGGATCCATTTTGCATGTATGGCATGTCACAGCTGAAATTTTCTCCCACCTACATATACATGCAGCCCTCCATTGTACTGTGTTTACTATCAATTCCCTCAATCCTTGATACCTTCTCTGTTTTATGTCCTTCTTAATTTGCCCTATGTACATGTCTCTTGGTCTTCCTCATGGAATCTTCACATTTGTCCTTCTGTTATATTTTTAACCAAACCATGGTGCCTCAATGTGTGTCCAATCCATCTATTTCTTCTTTGCCGTAGTCACTGGTGCCCAATTCTGGTAAATGCGGTGGATGTTGCAGTAATATATCCTTCTATAATTTTCTGCCAAAACTCTGCAGATGTGAACGTGTGCATTGTCTTGATGAAAGAAATCTTCTTCAATGCAACAATTTCAGAGTGTAAAAATTATTTGCCTTGACTGGGACTCGAACCCAGATCCCTCAATATCCGGTCGAGTGCTTTAGCCACTTAAGCTACCGAGGCGTCCTCTTAAACTCTGAAATTTTGGGACTTTTAAAGGAACTAGATGTTATGACGAAATGCCATATGTGCATACAATGTCACAGGCATTCGTATTCTTGCGCGACGCGCCACAGTCCACGAGGTTAAAGCCAACTTTAAACACTTATGGTGTTTATACTATGACAAATTCAAAAGAAACTGCGGGAGATGCCGCAACAGTAACTTTTAACGGAGTCATCCGCTAATGTGCATTTCAATGCAACAATTTCAGAGCGTAAAAATCATTCGCCTTGACTGGGATTCGAACCCAGTTGCTAAAGCACTCGACCGGATATTGAGGGATCTGGGTTCGAGTCCCAGTCATGGCGAATGATTTTTACACTCTGAAATTGTTGCATTGAAATGCACATTAGCGGATGACTCCGTTAAAAGTTACTGTTGCGGCATCTCCCGCAGTTTCTTTGGAATTTGAGAATCTTTTTCTTTACCAAATGAGGGCTTTTTTCCTTGTTTTCTGCACTCACCCGGTGCATTAATGATACGTAATATGCACTCCATATTTCATTTGTCCTTTTTTTAAGTAATCAATGTAGATGATTCCTCGTGCATCTCGTAAAACCATGGCCATCACCTTGTCGGCTGATTACACTGTTTCGCCTTCTTCAGAGCTGGACCTCCTACACAAACCGCACTATATTGGAGAGCTTACATTAAGTATCTACAAGGTCTGTTCAAAAGGTTCCCAAACTTTTTGATTAGTGTGCCTCCAGTTGGTTATTTTTTAATCTTCTTGGAGGTGTTATTAAACAGTGGAGACTTCCTGGATAACTGCATTCAACCACTTTGTTGATATCTTGTTTTGTTTATTAGTTTCAGCCATTTATGTGAAGGGGCATTCGTGGGGTGTAGTGAAAAATCAGATCTGCAGAAATGAGCTCTTTGAAGAAGCAGCGTTGTTCTGTGAAGCTCTGCAAATCCTTCATAGAAACTTTTGAGTTGATTACAAGGGTGAGGATGCTAAGAAACATACCTTGTGTTATTGGTGTTTAACCCTGTGAAAAGGGGCGGCAATCAGTGGAAGACAGCAAGTGTTCCAGAAGACCATCAACATTGATTGATGAACTCATGAGTTTATGACCAAGACCGCTGTGCTTTCCCACCCACCCTACTCACCGAGCCTGACCCAATGTGACTTCTCCCTTTTCACCAAACTGAAAACAAAGGAAAAATATTTGACTCCATGGCAAGATGGAGAAAAATTTGATATTTGAATTATGAGCATTCCGGAAGAAGCATTCCAGGACTGTTTCAAAAACAGAGGCACTGTTGGGATAAGTGTATATGTTCGGGAGGATACTACTTTGAAGGGGGGAACCTGACCAACAATTTGTTAGCGAGATATTTCTTGTAATAAAAAAGTTTGGGAAGTTTTTGATCAGATTTCATGATCTATCTTTTAGTGATTTATATATATATTTTTTTTCAACCCTCACTTCTTTAATCCATAAAAAGGTCCATTGTACTCATTTGGTGGAAATATTTCACGTGTTAAAAATATTGTGGGTTGATTATGTTTTTTTGATATTCCATCAATTTCAGCTGAAAATGGGATTTACGTATAATGTTATTAGTTGCAAAATTTAGTTGATAGATGTCACTCAGAAAGATGGTCCATTAGCTACGTTTAAAATACACTATAATAAAATGTTCTGGTTGGTGTGCGGAGCTTGGTTATGGATGCAAGGGCCCAGGTGCTAACTTTGAGTGAGCAATGTTTTCGAACACACTAGCTGAAAAAAAGCTGTGTGTCATTTTCTGGAAGTCCATGTGTAGAAAGTCCTTGGTCCCTCTCCACCCATCTTGTGGATTTCACGTGCACATTCTCTGAGCCTGTTATTGTTACAGTTGGGTCTCCTTCCCAGGAGTTTGCCCAACTACCTTTAGGGGCAAGACTCTTGCTGAAGTTGCCAAGACCATTGTTGGCAATGAAGCCCAGCAAATTTGAGTATCTCCAGCGATGGGACATCAGAAATGGTTTGAAAACAACTCCGGGAAAAAACATTCTTGTCTCTTGCTTTTCATTAAGAAAATTTTGTTTGTGTGTCACAATGAAATGTAAACCAAGAGTGAAGATTTTCTGTTGGTAAAGTGTCTAAAATTAAATGGTATAGAAATGCTGCTGCTCTGAGATTTGTTGACAGTGTCATTGAGAATTATGTTGATGAGATCAATGTTAAATATCCTCATTTGGTACAACTGAAATGGCTCTTCTTGGCACCAATAGGAAGAGGGGACTAGTAGAAGTTAAAGAGGGATAAAGAGATTTGGAGGAAGAGGGGCACTTCAAAGGTAATGAAAGAATTAAAGATTCTTTATAAAAAAGGTGAATATTCTAGCTACACTGTAGAAGAGGCTGTGCTGCTAAAAAAATTCTCTTAATAATAATTTTATTTGAAAAGATATTTTACACCTGCTTGTTTATTTCATTGTTATATCAGAAATCATGTGTGCCTTTATTAATTAGCTAGATAATCTGAATTGAATGTAATATTTTTTTTAGTTGCCATAACGATTAATATTCTGATTACAAAGTTTTTTTCGAATTGCAAAAAAGAATTCTATTTTTGTTGGGAATCTGTTAAGAAGTTTTATTATTTGTATTTTACTGAATCTGTTATTTTTCATTACAATTTGGGGGTCAATCTACTGCGGCACAATTTTTGGTTTAAATACTTTTTTAATTCATGAACTTCTTCTTGGATAAGGCTGTTTCATTTAGATTTCTCACATATAACCTTAATACTCTTCGAGAGTTAAACTCTCAGGTCATAACATCAGCATTCATGGTGGTAGGTGAGGTCAATTAGGAGCAAATGTAGTCCGCTGGACAAATAATGGTTTAAGTGGATCAAGGGTGAAAATCATTTGCCTTGATCTTGACCTAAACCCAAATCCTTCAATGTCCAGCGAAGTGCCTTGCCAGTAATTCTACTGAGTTTTCGTGATACACTTAAAATTTCTAGGGGTGCTAAAGGACCAAAATGTTTTGATGAAATGCTAGTTTGAATCCTGGTTAAAGTGAAAGATTTTAACATTCTGAAATTAATGCATTGTAATGTAGAGTAGTGTGCGATACTGTTGAAAGTTGCTGTTTTTGCATCTTGTACTGGTAATTGTAATTGTGGTTACATTGAGCTTCATGATCTGTACACTGTTTTCAATGGTTAACTATTTCCCAAGAATTGCTTAGAGTAAGCACCTGATTATTTTATTTAGTGAATACAATTCAAATGTAACAGTGAATGACAGTCAAACTCACAAGGAGTAATTGCAGTGTATTTGTTGAGTTTTGGTACTAAAATTCCACATCTTTATTATCCACAAACTAGTTTCATGTATTAAAAAATTCATCAATTCGGAGGGAATAGAAAACACCTGGAAATAATAATCTTTATATAATAATAGTCTTTTAATAGCAAATATTATACTGGCCAGGCCCTTTAAGAAGGTTTACCTTTCATTTCTTTGTAGTTTTGTATTTTTTCATGATTAAAAATTAAATGGTGATTCTTCTTAAATACTTACTGAAAACACTCTTGGTGGCAATGTATAAATAAAGGCTTAGCCTTAAATTGTTAATTTTGAAAATATTTAATTTCCCTGCTAATTTTACATAATAAATATATATATTAAGTCTGGGTTTCCAGTGTCCCCTGCTATGTACATATATTTATATATATATATATATATATATATATATATATATATGGGTCGCGGTAGTCCAGTGGGTACAGCATTGGACTGCTGACCGGAGGGTCTCGGGTTCGATTCCTGGGCAAGGCACTCTGGGCACCTGTAGCTCCACCCAAGCTAAAGTGATTTTTCGGGTACCAGGTCTTCTTGGGAAACCATAACCGACACAGGGAAAGGAACTGGCCCCCCTACCCTGATGTGTGAATTTTCACA
This sequence comes from Hetaerina americana, assembly GCF_022747635.1. Lineage (NCBI taxonomy): Eukaryota > Metazoa > Arthropoda > Insecta > Odonata > Calopterygidae > Hetaerina > Hetaerina americana. Next base: position 21,325 of record NW_027286783.1, read on the forward strand.
GGCCGTATAGGGCTTAGTACTGGGTGATCTCTACCATCACCTACTAAAGCGACCTTGGGGTTGATAACTGTGTTTATGGTTTATATATATATATATATATATATATATATATATATATATATATATACATACACATATATATATACACACATATATATATATATACATACACATATATATATATACACATATATATATACACATATATATATATACACATATATATATATATACACATATATATATATACACACACATATATATATATATATATATATATATATATATACATACATATATATATACATATATATATATATATATATACACATACATACATACATATATATACATACATATACATATCCCTCCCCAGACTACAACCTTGATGTGGTGGAAGGGCTTCTGCATTCTGATGAACCCTAGAGCTGTGCTGGCAGGAGTAATAATAATTGCTCCTGGGAGGGTTGCCCATGCCAGATAGGTCGAAGGTTAGAAGCCAGACGAAAGGTAGTCCATGCAGCGTCTGTTCCTCAGTGAGGTAGCTGCAATGGCATCTGACCCCAGTGGGGCGGCCAATAAGTGATGGTGCCACGTTAGAAACACTATTGAGGAAGGCAACGGGAAACCACCTCAATTATCATTCCCAAGATTTAAATGATGGACAATACAGAGATTTTGAGTCCTGGCAACTATGGGACTCGGCCCAATCGGTTGTGTGTTGTGCCCGGCAGTGGGGGAGGCAAGGCTTCCGAGGTCGTCATCCCACGAAACCCTTGCAAGGGAAAACCAGCAGCAGCAGGACAGAAGACGCTGGAGAAGAAGACCATATTAGTTAGAATAGGAACGTGGAATGTCAGGACAATGATGAGGACAGGGAAATTGGAGAATGTTAAGCGAGAGATGGAAAGGGGAAATATAGATATTTTAGGTCTATGCGAGGTGAGATGGAAGGATAGCGGGGATTACTGGAGTGATAATTATAGAAAAATATACAGCAGCGGGGACAAGAGCCAAAGAAGGGCTGCTATAGTATTAAACAAAGAGGTAGGAAGGAGCGTAATCAACATAGAACAGGGAACGGATAGATCATTACAAGTAGAGATAAAAGCAGATCTGACGAACTTTGTTGTTGTTCAGGTATAGATACCACCGAGCAACCATATGGAGGAAGAGGTCAATTGGATATACGATCAGTTAGAGCACATAATTGAGTGTGTTCCTCCTGGGAAACATTTGATAGCGATGGGGGACTGGAATGCGACGGTAGGCGAAGGAACAGATGGTGATGAGGTGGGGGACTACGGTTTAGGCACGAGGAATGACCGCGGGGAGAAAGCAGTTGAGTTCTGCAGGTGACAGGGGTTAATTATCACCAACACTTGGTTTAGACACCACAAAAGATGCAGGTATACATGGAAAATGCCAGGTGACTAAGAAAGGTATGAGCTAGATTAAATTCTGGTTAGACACAGGTTTAGGAGCAGTGTTATTAATTCCCACAGCTTCCCAGGAGCAGTTGCAGACTCTGACCACAATTTAATTGTTATGAAATGTAGTGTCCGTTTCAAAAAGATAAGGCAGGGGTGGCGAGTTAGAAAATGGAATGCAGAAGCATTAAATGGATTGAAAAGGAAGGAATACAAACAGGCGGTAGAGCAAATAATGGAGGATGGTAAAGAGCTTAGTACTATCGAAGAAAAATGGGAAAGAATTAAGGAAGGGTTGTTTAAAGCCGCAAAAGGCACTATTGGAACCGTTAATGCGAAAAGGACTGGGAAACCATGGATCATGGATGAGATGATTACAAAGATGGATGAAAGGAGAAAATAGAAGAACGTAAACACGGAGTTAGGCAAATGAAGTACAAAGAATTAAACAATAAATTGAGGCGGGCAACAAATAAAGCAGAAGAAGCATGGTGGAAGACGCAGTGTGAGGATATGGAAAGTTTGCAGAGGAAGGGTGAAATTGGTGCGCTGTACAGCAAAGTTAAATCTTTATCGGGAAGTAAGAAAGGAAGATCTATGCTAGCAGTTAGAGATAAGGCAGGTAAGATAATAGTTGACACAGGAAAGGTCCAAGAGAGATGGAAAGATTATATAGAAGAGCGGTATGGTAAAGAACATAGACCAGAAAAGTTAGGCATAGAAAAGGAACATGACGTAGAGGAAGATGGCTTAGGTCTAGGCATACTCGACGATGAGATAGAAAGGGTATTAAGGGAGATGAAACTAAATAAGCCGTGGGGGTGGATAATATTCCTGCGGAACTACTGAAATGTTTAGCAAAATGTGGGAGGAAGATGCTTTATGGGTTGATTCGTAGTATCTATGATGAAGGAATCTGGCCGGAAGACCTGGTGAGATCATTGTTAGTTCCTATTCTGAAAAAGGTAAAAGCTACATCATGTGAGGACTGCAGGACAGTAAGTTTGATATCCCACACAGCTAACAAAAGGATAGAGAGTATGGCAAATGATTACTTTGGGGATGACCAGTTTGGGTTTAAGAAGGGGAAAGGTATGCGTGATGCCATTGCAGTAATGAGATTATTAATATTGAGGAATATAGAACACAACCAGGAGGTATTTGCATATTTCAAAAAAGCGTTTGATAGAGTAAATTTGGGAAAACTAATGAGTATATTGAAGAAAATAGGAATAGATTGGAGGGACAGGAGACTAATCCGCAATCTGTACATGTCTCAGACTGCTCAGGTGTGAGTTGGGAACAGGGAGTCAGGATGTTAGGGAGAGGTGTAAGGCAGGGTTGTCCATTATCACCATTGCTTCTCAACCTGTATGTAGAGGAAATCATTAAAGAGGCACGGGAAGAACTGGAGGTAGGAATGAAAGTGGGCGGGGAATTCATAAAATCAGTTAGGTTTGCCGATGACCAAGCTTTAGTTTGTCAGTCAGCCAAGGGGTTGCAAGCATTGCTTAGTGAATTGGAAATTCAGTGCGACAGGTATGGGATGAGAATCAATATTAATAAAACGTAGGTTATGCGATTTTCTAGAAAGAAAAAGGCCAAGCTTAACATTATAATAGGAAGGCAAAAAATAGAGCAGGTGGAACAGTTTACGTATCTTGGAAGTGTTTTGGACCAACATGGTCAAGGAGAGGGACGTCGAGTAAGGATATTAAGAAAAGACTCGTAAAAACTCTGATATGGAGCGTAGCTATGTACGGTGCAGAAACGTGGTCATTGAAGCAGGAGGACAGACGTAGATTGTAGGCTTTAGAAATGTGGGTGTGGAGAAGGTGAAATGGACAGAAAAGAAAACAAATGAGGAAGTATTTGGTATGGTGGGCGAAGAGAGGGGTTTGTTGGGAGAAATCCTATGGAGGCAGGAAAAGTGGATGAAGGGTGTATTGACCGGCAGTGGGATGTTGAAGACTGTGATAGAGGGGAGAATGTTGGGCAAAAGAGGAAAGGGAAGGAACAGGATAGGGATGTTGGACGGGATGAAGGGAGGAAGAAAGTACTCAGAGATGAAGAGGGACCTGATATAGAGTAGGATGATTGATTTTGTGTTTTGGTAGGAGTAATAAAATGTTTGTTTGGTAGTTGTGTCCATCCAAAAACCTACCTTAAGCGGTAGATTACCTAATAATAAATAATAATTATATAAATATTCATATATGTATATATATGTGTGTACCTGTATATATATATATATATATATATATATATATATATATATATATATATATATATATATATATATATATATATATGTATTTATATATATATATATATATATACACACACAAACAGATGCATGCATGCATACTCTCATTTCTGCAGAGTTCCTCCATGCTACATTTAATGAAGGGATAATAATGTTGATTACCATTTTGTTATGGCCTGTATAGTAACATTAAAATTCTCTTTTTACAGGAGTATGAAATTGACAAAGTATTAGGCATTAAAGGACCAGATGATGTGGCCAAAATGGGTATAAAAAAGTACAATGATGAATGTCGCAAGATTGTGATGAGATATTCTGATGAATGGGAAGTAGTTGTAGGGAGACTAGGGAGGTGGATTGGTGAGTCCATTTAGAGCTCTCTTGTATTCCTTTATGATATTCTGCTTGTGTGTGCATGATTGATTTGAAAATAAGTTCCAATAGGGAAGAAACCCTGCAATTTGTTGAGTGATTTCTCCAGCAGTGAGTGAAATAGATTCAGTGCCATATTTTGGCCAAAGAATCGAAGCACTTAGTTGCTTGAACCCTCTTGGTGTTTTTTCAGTGGTTGATTCAGTGAGTGTTGAGTGATTTCAAGTTTCCTCAATAGCTCTGGAAAGTGCTGGGGTATTCGGGAATGTATTAGACAATATTACGGTTAGGCACATATATAGGAACAGCATGATCAAATTACATGGTTTCCCTGCAATGGATTTGGTCTCAGATCATAATTGAGTTGTTATGAAGTGTAGCATCCGATTCAAAAAGATGAAACAGGTGATAGTTTAAGAAATGGAACGTATAAGCAGTAATTGGATTGACATGTAAGGATAATCTGCAGGCTTAGGAGAAAATCATTAGTGAGGAAAGAGAGCTGGTTTATGGAGGAAAAATAGGGGCATATAAAAAAGATGTATTGAAAGCCACAAGAGAAACTGTAGGAAAAGGACAAGGAAAATATGGAATAAGAACTAGATGATTAGAAAGTTAGATTAGAGAAGGAAGTGGAAGAAAATGAACTCCGAGTTAGGGAGAAGGAAGTACATAGGGTTAGATAATAAATCGAGGTGTGAAACAAAAAGGTCAAAAGAAGTGTAGTGGAAAAGACGCAGTGCGTGGATATGGAAAGTTAGCAGAGAAAGGGTGAAATTGATGTGGTACACAGGAATAAGAATGATAATGATACATTTTATTTGCCCAAAGATCATGTGACAAAAATACCAGGTGGGTGATGGATGTATTTGTGTATGAGTCATGTCAAAGAAGAGTAAAATGCATATAGGCTTAATTGAGATCCACAATATGGTGCTAAAAATTACATTAAATGTGGCACCAACACATGTACGTACACAAATATATCCATTAAAAATCAAGGAGCATTATTATAAGCTAGACTAAGAGCAGTGCTATAAACTTAAAGAAGGGACTAAATGATGAGGAATATTGTTGAAATATTCATCAATCGAGTAGAACATGTTACATTGTAGATATCATTTTAATTTAGGTTTGAATGCAGGAGTTCCCTTAGTATCCTTGATACTTTGGGGTAATCTGTTATATTTGATTCCCACTTCCGTGGCTAATTTCAATGGTTTTGTTTAAATGTTGCCATAATGGATGTTGTCCTTTCCTCTGGCGATAGTCGGGGTAAAGGAAATATTTGCAGATGTTATTGTTTATCTGCAGAATTAAAAGCTTAATATATATGCTGGGGAGTGGTAGTAAATTTAATTCTTGGAATATAGGCCTCGATGGAGCATAATGAGGTTTCCCAGTGATTGTTCTGTTGGCTCTCTTTTGCATTTTAAAGATGGTTAGAGAAGTGGCAGCTGAGCCCCAAAATATTATACTATAGGTTATATTTGAATACATTTCCCCATAGTTTAAATTGAGTAGTACTGTTTTGCTTGCAGTCTTGTGCAGATATTTTAATGAATAGGAAGTGGAACTGAGCTTATTACGCTGTTGAGCTTTCACTTGTGTATCCCAAGAAATATTTGCCCAAAGAAATGCCTAAAAATTTACATTCCAACCCTTGCTCTGTTGATCGTTCATTAATTTTGACCGGCAGGCTTTCATTGACATTCTTATTGTGTAAAAATTACACCATTTTACTGTAGTGCTTACATTTGTCTAGATTGTTATCAGACACCACTTGCTTATTGTAGGTGTAACTGACCTTGATTTTGTTTACAAGGCCTGGATGAGGGTTTGTTGATAATATTACATTAGTGTCATAAGGATTCAAAACTGTTACTATTCCTCCATAATCCTTTAAGCAGTTAGGTAGTTCGTTAACATGTGCCAGAAAAAGAAGTGACTCAAGGGTCAAGCCATTGGAAACTTGGCATACTTTGGATGAATGTCTTAACCCTTCTACCTACAGCACTGCCTTCTGAGTTTGATCTTTGGTGTGTTAGACCTCATCCAATTTTGAGGAATACCTCTAATTCTATTTCTATTTAGTTTAATTAGTAGTCTGTCATGATTAATGTGATCAATAGCCTTAAATAAATCAAAAACAGCCCAAGAATTTTGTGTTTAGCACTTAATGAGTTAAGTATGCTATCAATAGCCTGATGTACAACAGTCGTAGATCTTTCAGATCTAAATCCATGCTGAGAATTGGAAAGTAAGAAATTTTTTTCAAAATAAGACACTATTTGCATATGCATGGCCTTATAAAAAACTTAGTCAAATGTATTGTATATGGGCACTACTTTAGATTCTTTTAATTAAAATGGAAAAATCCCTTACATTAAAGATGCATTAATTAAATGTAAGAGTGGTGCTTTCATAGCTTCAAAACAATTATAAACAGTTTTACCTGGAATTTCATCAAGGCCAGCACTGGATTTGTGTCCGAGAGTGGAGACAATAGTTTTTAGATTAGTTTCAGAACGGTTTGACAAACATTGATGGGGCTCCATTTGCAAAATGTACATTAGCTTGAGAGGCACATGGGCCAGGAGCAGATGTGCAGTGTGCCTGTTAAATGTATTAACCAGAAATGAGTGACTCATGGCAGTGTTAAATTCAGAGTTACTAAGTTTTTTGAGAGCAGAGTGCAGATTTTTCATACCAATGGAATCAGTTATAATTTCTCATGCAGTTTTTTACTTAAAAAGTTTTTTGTCCCCATTGATGGCCACTTCTAGCAGGTTTATTTTGTTCCTCAAGCATTGTATGTTAACTTGCGTGATTGTAAATGGCTGCCTATTTTGGTCTAACCCTTTGCGGAGGCCATACGAGCCTTCAGAAAAAAATGCCTACTCACACACGCATGCTCCAGCCGAAAACAGGGACTTCCCACTGATTCTTTCAAGTCTTTCCCAATGGATGCACTAAAGGTGGAATAGGTGCCTTAGGACACCTTAAGCTGCTCCATTTCAAAGTGCTTGCCTGGTGTTTTGCCCGAAATATACTTTTGGACGGCTTAAGTTGTGGTGGCATCTTTAAATGGTCAAATGTGTAGGTGAATGATTCTCGGCACCCTGGCTATAGAATTGTGATGAGTTTGACATCCCAACTCTTGGCTTCACCTGACGTCCCCACTTGTATATATCCCTCCCTCTTTCTCTTCTTTTCTCGTATAGAACGTAGTGGCTCACAATTCATTTCTGTTCAGGCCACAGACTAATTAAGGAGCGTCTTCTTGGGAACACCCTCATCATTATTATGGTGTGAAAGTAATTAAAGTGTTCCATATGACACTAATTCTCCTTGGTATCTTCCTCGGGTGGTTGCGATTTTTCTCTTTCCATCGATTTAGTGATGATGTTTTCACATCACCCGCTATTACACTCAACTTCTCACGTCTTCGGAAAAGAAAAACTTTATTCTTCCATGTGTATTTTATTATACATGACCTAGGTTTCGACTTGCAAAGTCATCATCAGGTTACTTTGTAAGTCAAAACGTAGATTGTGAATAATAAAATATATGTGGAAGAATAAAGTTTTTCTTTTCCGATATGAATCGCGTCCGCTATTTGATTCTTCAAATCATTCTATTCTTACGTCTTCTCAAGGGGCACATTTTTTTCACAGCAATTTCCTGGGATGGACTTTTTCATTATATCGAGACTGTTCATTAGTTTGCCATGTAGATCTTTCACTTTCTGAAGAACTCTTTCTCATTTCAGTTATATTCTCGGAGCAAATATCACAAATGTTATCAGCTGTGGCCATCTTGGAATGAAAGCACTGTCAGGAAATGAAAAGGGAAAAATTGAAGTTGAACCAGGGAAGATCAAAGAGAGATAGGACTAAGTAGAAGATTTGTATAGTAAAGGCATTAGGCCAGAAAGTCTAGACACAAAAAGAGAGTATGGCGCAAGTGAAGATAGCTTAGGCCCAGCATACTCGACTTTGAGATAGAAAGGGCATCAAGGGAAATGAAATCAAATAAGGCAGTGGGGGTTGTCAACATTCCCATGGAACTACTTAAGAGTTTAGGAAATGTGTGAGGAAGAGTCTCTATTGACTGATTCGTAGTATCTTTGAGGAAGGAATCTGGCCGAAAGACTTTGTGAGATCAGTGTTAGTTCCTATTCCAAAAAAGGTAAAAGCTACATCATGTGAAGACTACAGAACAATGAGTTTGATTTTCCACGGAGCTAAAGTTGTTCTCAGGATAATCAACAAAAGGATAGAGAGTAGGGCAAATAATTACTTAGGGGATGATCAGTTTGGGTTCAAGAAGGGAAGAAGCACGTGTGATGCCATTGCGGTAACAAGGTCACTAATTGGGAGGAGTGTAGAATACAATTTGGACGAATTTGTCTGTTTTTTAAATTTAGAATGGTAACTTTTTTGTGTAATTGGTTTTGAAATTGAATAACATGAATAAGTAGAGTTTTGTGGTCTAGTGATTCTTTCTGTGCCTCTTCAGTTCCGATTAAGTGATATTCAAAATTATTATTTCAGATTTCAAAAATGATTACAAGACTCTGTATCCTTGGTTCATGGAAAGTGTGTGGTGGGTGTTTAAGGAGTTGTTCAACAAAGGTCTCGTGTACCGAGGAGTCAAAGTGATGCCGTACTCCACGGCCTGCAACACTCCCCTCTCAAATTTTGAGTCCGGACAGAATTACAAAGAAGTGGTTGACCCTGCAGGTATGTTTCAACTAATTAATCTCATGGCCTGAGGCAGTAACATGTCAGCACTCGAACAGGCATGGCTGTTTGACCCTGGACCATGACAAATGGTACAAGTTGGCTGGAAGGAAATAAGACTAACAGTAACTGAGAAAAATTTCTCGAGTCATCATTTGTGCCCTAGCCATGTGGTTTGTATTTCTCTGATAATCTGGTGACAGACATGAAACCTAAATCCAATTCCATTTGGCCATTATCAATAAAACTCTGCATGATATCCTTTTGTTCTTTGAAGGGAAATAGATTTTGCTGAAATGGAGGACTATTTTTTATTTTCATTCTTTTTGCATTGCACCATAGTATTAAGGTATACATTTTATTTTGACAGTTTGGTATAAATAACCAATTCAGGGTAATCCCATTCATGCATAAGTCAAGAGGAAAAATAAGATTGGCCAATCAAATGAGTAAGCCTAAAAAAATCTTGAGAGTTTATATTTGGATAATTTAGCAGGCTTCCATTATTTTGATCCCTCATATTTGAAATATCGAATGCAGTGGAACCTTGTCATGTGAGTATAATTTGTTCAGTAATATTTCTCGTAATGCAAAACACTTATTTAGTGGAAAGACGTTTCACATATAAATTTATCTAAAATACAATAATGCATTCCATGCCAAAGGAAAATAAATTATGTGCAAGGATTATTAAAAAAAATTACATGCGCATTGTTTAGGATTGTGGATATTGTTCATCTTCTATTGCAGAATGAAGAAATTGGGAATGAGAACTCCCTTTCTGAAATCAAAATGCATAGTTTGTTATTTATGATACGTACCGAATTCCTTTTTACTATAAAGCTATCAGGAGATATTTGTTTTTGCTGACTCTTCAAAACATTATAAAAATGCAACTCAGAATTATCATGATCCTGAAATCTTATTAATGAGGTCAGCGAAAATCTTTTCCCCTTCTTGCAAATTATATTATTGTCAATAGAATCACATTTCGATTGCTTTTCATTTATATATGGTATGTGAGAAGCAACCTTTCAACATCGTTGAGAATACATGCCCGTCGCGTAGATACTGTTGTCACTCCCTTTGAAGAATCTATCGCCTTAATTTTGTCATGGTTCTTGAAGAAAATGCAAATTTTTGATGTTCGTACTAGATTAGTCACACTCACACCTTGTTTAAGATTTTCAGTTATTTTACTTTTCATTACTTCTGTTATTTTTATTATTTTATGGCTTTATTTTTAAGAATTTTTTTACACTTTGGTCATTTTTGAAACAATTCTCAAAATATTATTAAATATTGCAAAAAAATCACTAATAATGTGTATCAGCACAATTTTGGAAAACGTGTGATCACTAGCAACCCGAAGATGCAGGTGGAACAAGTGCTAGAGACAAATTGCAGTAGCGGGCGTGCGATCATACTGGGAAATCACCTCTCCTAGTCAATTGTTTTGCGAAAAGTCACTCATTAAGGGAGTCATCATTGGAAACAACAATTAGGCTCGTTAAGCAAATTGCTTGCCATGTGAGGTGCTTGCCAAGCAAGGTTCCACTCTACATGGAGACCGGTCATGGTTTAAATAAATGCTAAGCGGAAAAGTGTTTCTTTTTGTTCATTATTAGGTCAAAGATTTGGTACCACCTCTTTCTTGATCATTCCCCAAATTTTGTGCTGTTGAGAGTTGGCTCTGTTAATGCTCATCAGGCTGTCATGTTGGTGAACATATTCCTTCCTTTTTTGTCATCATGCCAACTTGTTTAATTGTTCACTTTACGTTGCCTTCTGATATTTCCACTTCGTTCCCTCTTCTTTAGTGGTGCCTTTCCTGGTATATATTCAGTCGAGTATTTATTTTTATCTCTGTGGCATCTAGTATTTGGCTTATTTTTCACCTGCATGGTTTTGTTTCTGATTAAATAGCATCCCTCCAGTTGGTTATTTTTTTATCCACTTGGGGGTGTTGTGTCTGCGGAAACCTCCCAAATAACAACCTTCAACCACTTTGTTGATTAGTTTCAGCCATTTATGTGAAGGGGTGTTCGAGGAGTAAGGCAAAAAATCAAATCCACAAAAATGAGCTCTTTGAAGGAGCAGTGCTGTTCTGTGAGTTTCTGCGCGAAACTCTGCAAATCGTTGACGGAAACTTTTGAGTTGATTACCAAGGCTTGTGGTGAGGATGCTATGAAACATGCCAAGTGTTATGAGTGGTTTACCCAATTCAAAAAGGGGTGGCAATCAGTGGAAGACGACGAGCATTCTGGAAGACAATCAACGTTGATTGAGGACCCCCACATCGAGTTAGTGAATGATCTCGTTCGTACAAATCTACTTTTGACTGTCGGAGAACTTGCGAAAGAGTGTTACATCTTGATTGGTTCATGCCATGAAACCCTGACTGAAAAATTGAGGATGCAGTGAGTCACCCACAGCTCAAGTCTGTCAGGAACTGTTTGATCAAGCAGAAGAGGCTGAAACCTTCTTACCAAGGATCATAACAGGTCATGAGTCATGGGCTTATGAATATGACATCGAAACAAAAGTGCAATCTTCACAATGGAATGGTGTAACATCCCCCGTGCCCCATAAAGGTTGACAGGTGTGCTCGAATGTCAAGGTGGTGTTGGTGTTTTCGATGCAATGGGATTGTGCATCACGGATACCAACCTTAAGCCCAGAGAGTCAACATAGAGTATTACCTTGGAGTTGTGAAATGCCCAAGAGAGAGAATCAGATGAAAACGGTCAGACTTTGGAGTGGCTAGTGTTTTAATTGCCACAACAATGCACTGGCTCATTTGTCTCTCAGAACTCATGAGTTTTGAGCCAAAAACAAAAATGCTGTGCTCCCTCTCCCACCCCACTCACCAGACCTGATCCCATGTGACTTTTTCCTGTCCCCCAATCTGAAAACCCCGCTCAAAGGAAAAAGAGTGGCATCAAATCAAATCATTCCAGAGATGGAGAGAAATTCAATGGAGGAGCTCCTGAGCATTCAGTAAAAAGGATTAAAGGACTTTCGGAAAGTGGAAACTGCATTGGGATAAGTGTATACATTGGGAAGGAGACTACTTTGAAGGGAACCGTGCCTAATAATTTTTTAGTGAAGCAGTTTTTTTTGGCAATAAAAAGGTTAGGAAATTTTTGAACAGATCTTGTAATGGTCTTATTGTCATTTTGTTGATTTGTCCTTTTTTTATTTTTGGGTATTTATTTGGCAGGGTTATATCATGTAGGCAGAGAGATATGTGTTTTCCTTGCATACCTTCCTTCATTCCATCCAAAATCCCATTCCTCTGGTCCCCTCTGCCTCACTTTTCCACTGCTCTCCCCTCTCATCATCTTTAGAATCCCTTTGCCTCCATCCCTATCTCCTCTATTCCCTTGCCCTGCTTTCTTTGAATTTCTGCCACACTCTCTTCCCCACTCACCATTCAGAATTCATTGCATGTTTTCCTCTCCCTGCTTTTATTTTTTCCATTCTTCTCCGCAATCATCTCCAAAATTGTCTCACAATCTGTTGCTTAATGTTCTCCAACTTCCATTACTTTTGCACCTTCCTAATATCTAAAAGTTTGTATTATAATGTTAGCATTCTTCTCCTGTTTCTTCTATTTTGCTGCCATTCGCTTGGCTATGCAGGGAAGACAATCACAGAGGCTTCGCCTCCCATTCTGCCAGGCATCATGCCTGGCTCAACATGCCGAAATCCATATTTGCTAGCATTCATTATTTACTATGCCTGTCTCAAAGGTAGTACGAGTAATATTTTCCGGAGTAGACGGATGGGCAGGCAGCAGATTCTCTTGCCCGTTTCGAGGGAGGGGAGTCTCAGGAAAGTCTGGAGGCTTTTGGTAGTTGGCTCCCAGCCTTCGTGGAGGGCAGACGGTTGGTTTGTGAAACCTCTATAACGTGACCTCAATACGCTCCGGCATGAACCGGTTATTGGAACAAAGCTACACATCAAATGTTATGTTAAACTGGGCAAAAGCAGGAAAGAGACTCATGGGATGCTCAAGGCAACTTATGGCGATAACGCCGTGAGTAGATCGGTTGTTTTTGAGTGGCGCAAGTTGTTATGGTAGGGTAGAGAAGATGTTGAATATGCCGAAAGTTCAGGATTCCCTTCGGCCTCAAAAAGTTACAAAAATATCACAAAAGTGAAGGCTTTGTTGAGCAGGAATTGCGGATTGTGTTTGTGTGGTTTCTAATGAACTTGGCATCCCTAAAAGTGATGTGCATCAACTAGTGACCAAAAACTGTTGTTATTGCTGCGAGTGCTCTCGGATGAACAATGGGAAACTCAAACATGGATCTGCCAAGATCTTCTCGACCATGTGAATGAGGATTCAAATTTTGGAGACGTTGCCCCACCACTGTTCTTCCTCTTCCCCCACCTCTAATGTGTGCTGAAAGGATATCAACTTAGCTCCTTAGAAGTGTTACAAGAGGCCGTGACGAGGAAGCTTAGCAGTATTTCGAGCGAAGGTGCACGAGGCGTGGAAAACTTGCTGGCAGCAGTGTGTGGAGGAACAAGGGTGCTACTTTGAAGACTTTTGACTGGCCGACTGACATTTATTTAATCGGCTCAGTCCTACCACTTTTGGAATAAGTCTTGTTTATCAGTAATATGTAATCTTAGTAAATGTTGGCTGTTTCCCAAGAGACTTTGTATTTTTTAAACTTATATTGTGTTAATGGAGCTACTGTATATATTGTTTCACATGCTTAGATTTAGTTGCTTGGCAACATTACCAGTTGAGCGTATACCGATTTGCCATTGAGGAGGGAAAGGAGGAGTTAAAGGTAATAGGTTATGTCTTGCATTGGCTTCGATGCTTTTAGTCAGAGAATGAGTGTGGGGCATGGGCATGAAGGTGCTTCGAAATGCTGTTGAGCAGAATGTTTGCAAAATATGTTATTGACTGTCAATACCTTATTAACCTCGCCTTTAAGCATACCAAATTATTCCAGTGAGTTAACCTTGGCTCCTTGGTTACCTCGGCACCTGGTACATCATTGTATTTTTGATGAACTCTTAAAAGCTCTCCTTGAAAGGTGACGTTAATGGATTTCAAGTCAGCACAAGATTTTGACGTATATCATGATGAATGCATTGTCATTATCTTCCAAATTGGATCCCATTGAGATGTCCTTATTGAGTTTTGTATTGCCATGAATATGACTCTGGGCTGCTAATGCCTTCAAATGTTCTGCTGATGGAATACCCAGAAGTGGAACTGTTTTTAACTCTCCATGAATGACTTACAAAATATTTGTTGCAAAAATATTCTAGTTGCTTGCAGTTTCTTATGTCGATATACTCTTTGCAGTCATAGTCAGTTTTCCACTTGATGATGAGCCATCAGTGTCCATGATTGCCTGGACGACCACTCCGTGGACACTTCCAAGCAATCTGTCCCTTTGTGTGAATCCGAAGCTGGACTATGTAAAGCTGACAGGTGAGAGAATATGTCATTGTCCTCCTTCAGGTATTCCAATGCATTGCTAGGTATCTACATGTTTGGGTGTTTACACACCCAGAGATATATATATAAATATATGTATATATATACATACATACATATATATATATATATATAGATATATATATATCAGTCATTACTTCTATATCTTCAGAGGAAGATGGATTGTTTCCGTCGAAATATCAAGAAAATACATGTGAGTGTTCTTTTTTTTGTGTTTCTATATTGTGTGTTACTGTGTATTGTATTTATGTATATATATATATATATGTATACTACCTTGATCAAAAAGTTCCCGGAATAACCACCGTGTGGCGCTCCCATCATTCCGATTTGAGTTCTGTTTTTTTTTGTTAAATTGATACATCTGTTGTTGATATTCCCTTTAAATCTTAGTGTCATAACTTGACATTTGCAAAAGTTACGTAGCCAAGAGTACATCTATCTCTGTGTGTGTTGGCGATTTTTTACAATTTCAGAAATGGATTTAAATTTGCAACAACGAACTTGTATTAAATTTTGCGTAAAAAACGGATTTAGTGGCGCACGGACGTTGGAAATGTTGGAAAAGTGTTTCGGCAACGATTCTCTAAAAAAAACGGTCGTTTACCAGTGGCACGAGCGGTTCAGAAGTGGTCGTGAGTCAATCGAAGATGATGAACGCAGTGGCAGACCATCGACATCGAAAGTCGGTGAAAAAATTGATAAAGTAAAAGAAATGTTGGTCAATAACCGCAAATTAACCATCAGAGAAATAGCGGAGGACTTGAACATTGCCTATGGATCCACCCAAGACATTGTGGTTAATGATTTGGGTTTCCGTCGTGTAGCAGCAAAGTTGGTACCAAAAGACCTCAATTTCATGCAAAAAAGAGACCGTGTTGACGTCGCAAAAGACATGATTTGCGAGGCTGAATCCGATCCCACATTCATCAAAAGGATCATTACTGGAGACGAGACGTGGGTTTATGAGTACGACACGCAATCCAGACATCAGGCAAGTGAATGGCGTTCACCAAATGAGCCGAGACCAAAAAAACCACGTCGTTTTCAGTCAAAAAAGAAGGCAATGCTGACGGTTTTCATGGATTACAACGGTGTAGTGCATCATGAATTTTTGCCAGAAGGCCAGACAGTAAACAAAGAGTATTATTTGGGCGTTATGAGACGTTTGCGTGAAGCAATTCGCCGAAAGAGACCAGAAATGTGGGCAGAAAACTCGTGGATTTTGCACCATGATAACGCACCGTCGCACAGTGCTATCATTATTCGTAATTTTTTGACGAAAAATGCAACAAATACCATCCAACAGCCACCGAATTCACCTGATTTGGCTCCCTGTGACTTCTTTCTGTTCAATCGAGTTAAAAAACCATTACGGGGAACACGTTTTAGCAGCCGAGAGGAAGTAATGGAAAAATCGCAGGAAGCACTGATGGACATACCGAAAACCGAATATAAAAAATGTTTCGAGGATTGGATCAAGCGCTGGCATAAGTGTGTTGCAGTCGATGGGGATTACTTTGAAGGGGACAATATAGATTTAGATGAATAAACTTGTATTTTTAATTTTCTGAATAAATTCCGGGAAATTTTTGATCAAGGTAGTATATATATATATATATATATATATATATATATATATATACACACAAATATACATACATATAGATGTATAAAAAATCTACAAAATGGAATGCTCTTCGGCGACGCACAAATATATAAAAACATAGATGTAGATTTTTAGAATATAGAGACACAAAGAAAGGACACTCACAATTTGTTATTTTACGTTTCGACAGCACGGCTGTCGTCTTCAGAATGGCGTTCTCGGGGAAGAGCGGAGAGGATGTGCGGGGGAGAGGTGGGGGAAGG
>NW_027286783.1:47500-67500 GCF_022747635.1 Hetaerina americana
CCATTTAATTTACCTACTACTTTAATGTAGTGTTTTTTACCATAGGATAATATTTTCAGTCAATGTGACAATGTCATCCCCTGATCTTAATCAAGATGATGTTTAAATGGAATGAAAAATTGATTGTACAGTAAAACCTCACACAATGAGCATAATTTCATCTGGATTGTTTCCCATGAAGCAAAACAATCTTTAAGTGTAACAATTTTGCCCTTTTAAATTAGTGAAGTAATGCATTCCAGGCCAAAAAAATGAATGATTTACAAGGTTTATTCAAAGAAAATTACATGTACTTTTGTTTAAGATCGTGAATCATCTTCAGATTTTCTTCCAATGAACAAACCTGGGGTTACATTTGATTTGTCCCGGATGTATCATGGCGGCCAGTAATATCGTACGAGCCTGTAGTGGCTGCAATAATTCCTTGAATCTAGGCGAAAAGTTTATTACTTGTGAACTCTGTCCACTTCTTTTTCATTATAAATGCTCCGGCTTAGACGAGATAGCATGTAAAGCGCTAGCAAGCTGCCGGGATATTTTCTGGAGATGTTTTTCATGCCGTACTAACAAGTTCTCGATTGCTAAGATGGCGGCCGACCTAGAAGCTATCAAGCACGACGTAAACAACCTTAAAAGTGTCCGTGAATTGACTCAGGACAAACAGAAGGAAAACCCTTTGTTCGCAAATGTTGTGAAAGCAGCTGTGGAACCAGTTCAACCAAAAATTCTTACTCCCAAGTACGAGAAACCAGTCACGCGTCAATCTAAGACTGCGATCTCTAAAGAAGGAGCCCCAGAGCAAATATGTACCATTTCCGAGAAATGTGATACATTCACTGCTGCCACTTTGAGCAAATCTGCCCAAAGTGCCCGCAATGTCGAATTGTGTGACTCCTCTGAACCTGAATCTGTTATGACTCTTAAACCTCGTCATCCTCTTAATGCATCTGATGATGGATTCATCCCTGCGACCAATAAACGAAGATGCCGTACTCCTCTGGCGATAGGATCGTCGGAGAAGATGTGCTCCCTCGCAGGTATTCCACGACGATCGCATCTTCATGTATGGAATCTCAACTCCAGCACAACTGTGGAAGCTATTCAGGAATATGTTCGAGAGGAAATTCCTGATCTGGATACTTCATCGGTCATGGAAGTTGTCAAGCTCGAAGTGACCCGCGGCAACCATGCCTCCTTCCGCATTTCAGTGAATAGTGAGCTACGGGAAACCCTCATAAAGCCTTCATTTTGGCCCAAATATGTGCACGTCGGAAATTATTCTTTTTGGAAGACACGCCCGACAACATCGACAGGGTAGCGAAGTACCTCAAGGTCCTGCACATTAACATTCAATGTCTTAGTAACAAGTTGCTGGATCTTGAGGTCCTGATGAGTGAATATAAACCTCATGTCCTTTGTATTAATGAACACTGGTTGAAATTAAGTGATTTGAAATTTTTAAATCTACCTGGATATTCCATCGCCGATGTATTTTGCCGTTCAAAGCATAGAAATGGAGGTGTATTGGTTCTAGTTTCACAGTGTGTGCGCCTTTTCCCGACCTGTTTCTCACAGGATTTTCTCAATGAAGAGTTGTCCTTCGAGTCCTGTGTCGTGGGTCTCAGTGTAAATAATGTCGCATATCATTTATTATCTATCTATCGTTCTCCCTCGAGTGATTTTAGTGTTTTTCTTAACAAACTTGCCAAACTATTAGAGCTAATTCATGATGCTATACCAAAACCTAATTTAATTATAACTGGGGACTTTAATTGTGATTTCGCAAGTAATTCCAAAGCCAAACAGGAATTCTTAGATATCCTCACCTCTTTCAACATTTGTGTTACTAATACCGAACCCACTAGGGTAAACGGCCTTTCCTCTACTAGTATAGACAATATCTTAACAAACATTGATTTGGGAAAAGTAAATACTGAAGTAATCAAATCCCACATATCAGATCACTATCCTCTTCTATGCAAGATTTTAATTTCTTCTCCGAGTCACTGCAAAAAAATTTATAAAAGGCAGTTTACAGAGCAAAACTTTATTATCTTCAATTATATGTTGAAGTCCCATGATTGGTCTGATTTATACCAACTCAGATCCTACAATGACTCATTTGAGTATTTTTATTCTTCATATCAATATTACTTAGACATTTGTTTTCCATTGGTCTCCCACAAAACTAGAAACTTGTCCTTAAATACTAGAAACCATTGGGTCACCGATGAAATACGATGCCTCTCGAAAAAAATGAAGGAGTTAGCTATCTCTTATAAAAATAAATGTAACTCGATAGACTGCTTGGAGTATAGAACACTGAAAAAAACGTACCGTCAAAAGTTACAACTGGCTAAAAAAACATTTAACAACTGTAGAATCCTCAATGCCAATAACAAATCTAAAGAAATTTGGAAGATTATAAAGGAAGCTAAGTGTTCTATCAATAATCATCGTGATTTTAAATTACAGGACTCCACCGGTAATGTTATTTCTGATTACTCTCAAATGGCATCCAACTTAAATGACTTCTACTTGTCCCACCAGACTACTACAAATACTCCAATTCCTGTTAATTATCCTCTAATCCCAAGCCTGTCTAATTCATTGTACCTGCTTCCTTGTACTGAACTGGAACTGATGAACATCATTAAAAAATTCCCTAACAAAAGTAGTCCTGGTACAGATGGTATCCCAGGGATTGTGATAAAAAAATCAATTAATTCTATCAAGGAACAGATACTCTTCCTAATTAATAAATCCCTACAACTTGGTGTTTTTCCTGATGCCATTAAAATTGCCAAAGTTGTACCACTTTATAAAGGGAAAGGTAGTGAGCAGGATATGAATTCTTACCGTCCAATATCTTTATTAAACCAGATAGGGAAACTATTTGAAAAGGTCTTCCATAATCGACTTACATCATTTCTTGAATCTTTTAATCTCTTGTCTGGCTCACAGAATGGTTTTAGGAAATGCAGATCTACATCTACAGCCACCTATCACCTCGTAAACCTAATACTTTCAAATCTTGATAATAGAATTGAAACCTTGGGACTATTCTTCGATTTTTCCAAGGCTTTTGACCTAGTTAATCATCAGTTACTCTTGTCCAAATTAGGACACTATGGCATCAGAGGTATCCCTTATAACTGGATCAAATCTTACCTCAGCGCAAGGCACCAACAGGTTATTTTGTCAAAGAACGGTACTAATTTTACTTCTCCTAGTAAAGAAGTTACATTAGGTGTACCCCAAGGCTCAGTCTTGGGCCCTATCCTATTTTTACTTTACATTAATGACTTACCAAAACTTCTGCAGTCAGTTCCAGGAGCCGAGCCAATTTTATATGCTGATGACACTAACGTAATTGTATCAGCACCATCGTTAAACAACTTGACCTTGACAGCAGCTAGAGTTTCCGAACTTCTTTGTGAATGGTGTTCACAAAATTCTCTGAAACTCAACCCTGACAAGTCTGGACTCATATACTTCTCTAATAAAAATAAAGCCCCTGCTTCATTGGCCATTGACCTAGGGGGAACGTGTGTACCCCAAATTTCTAGATCCAAGTTTTTGGGAGTTGTTATAAATAAAAATGTATCATGGGATGAACACATATGCAATCTTCGTAGCAGGTTAAATTCCATTTGCTTTCTTATTAGAAGTATTAGGAAATCTGTAAGCCTTGATATCTTACTTTCAATTTATTACGGAGAATTTTATTCTTTAATCATCTACAGTATTCTGTTCTGGGGTTCTTCCCCTCATTCTGATTCAATTTTTAAAGCTCAAAAATGTTTAATACGATTAATATGCAATGCTCCCTACAATGCACCTTGTCTTTCCTTCTTCAAAAGGTTAAATATTCTGACTGTTCCATGTATTTATATTTATGTCGTATGCATTTTCGCTAAAAGTAATATATCCAATTATATGACAAATGACAACGTTCATTGTCACCAAACCAGAGCCTGCAGAGACCTGCATCAAACTTATTGCAGGACTTTAAATACATCCCTGGGGCCTAAATCAATGGGCCTCCTTGCACTCAACAGGCTCCCTTACGATTTTAAGTACGTAAAGGATCCAGTCCTGTTCAAAAAGAAATTAATATCATTTTTAAGGAAAGAACAGTTTTATTCTGTAATGGAATTCATGGAGAAAAAATAGCCATACTGAATATGGAATATATTTTATGCAAAAAATTATTATTGTGTCATGCTTTTCTGAAATTCATCATTGTTTAACATCTATATGTACATATGACGTGTCCTATACACTTATCTGATGTATCTATTACACTGTGTCAGTGTCTTCTGGGCAAATAAAGATTATTATTATTATTATTATTTGTGGAGAGCAAAAATGAGTCAATATAATTAGTTTATTATTTATGATACAGTCCTAATTCTCTTATACGAGAAAGCTGTCCGGAGACATTTATTTTTGCTGACTCTTTGAAATTCTGTGGAAATACAGCACAGCATTATCATTAAGTACATTTGTAGCATGCATAGCTACTGCCTTATTTGGGTAATGTACAATGCAGCAAGTTTCCCATGCTTTCCCATGACCTCCACATCACACTTAGCCTTTTTGTCTTTCTGGAATGAACACTTCTTGAAGGCTCATGGAGTTTCTGAATGGTTAACAAGCAAGGGTTTCATTTTCAAATGAACCCATGCATTGCCATGAAATGGCAGCAAGAGACAGTCTTCCATTGACTTTTGGGTCGGGGCAATTTATTTTCCTCTGCTGTTATAGGTTTGCTTTGCCATCTTTTTCCATGTGAAACTCGTCTCGGCACAATGAAAAGCATGTTGCAGCATGTGACCCTCAGAAACTACAATCTTGTTGAAGTCACTGATGAAGTTCTCCGCTGCCTTTGAATCAGAGCTCGCTGCTTCACTGTGCCTAACAATGCCATGGGTGCCAGTTATTCTCTTAAACTTCTCAAACCTCTCACTGTTTCTCTTAAATTCTTCTTTATGGCCATTGGTGATCCTGGTATTCCTTAACATCATCAGCAAAAATTCACTTATGCCTTCTTACAAATTATATTCTCGTTAGTAGTGTCGACTTGCAATTGTGTTTTGTTTATCCATATGAGAAAAAACCTTTCAACATTTTTGAGATTATGTAACTCTTGCATAGATATTGTTGTCACTTCTTTGGAAAGATCTATCCTAAATTTTGTCTTTTGTATTTATTTTTATTTTCTGAAGGCTGTCTTCTCGCTACTTTTTATATTGGAACATTTTTTAACTATGCTCAAAATATTATTAAACTTTGCCCAAATAAATCACAAATAATACATCTGAATACAAGTTTGGAAAAATGGGTGATCAAGCAACGCTAAGATGCTGGTGGACTAAGTGCGAAATACAAATTGAAACAGCAGGAATATAATCATTCTGAAACCCCCCTCTTTGTCCCCCATTATATAAATCCATTCATTAAGCGAGTTATTTTTTGAGAAATATTTTTTTTCACACTATGCAAATTATTTGCTATGCGAGGTCCTTCCAAAGATAAGTTCCACTTATTAAAATGTGTATTAAGAAATTCATTGAGCAAACTTAAAACAAAAGTTTTTTTACGAAGAATGAAGTCCTTAGATTGCTAGTTCAAATCCCATGACTGGTAAAAATTTTTCGGCTTAGAAAAAATTTGTGAATGGTATTTTGGAATGAGGAAACCACACATTAACCGGAAAACCACATAAATGGTATTTCGGAATGAGGCAACAAGAAAAATAGACTCCTAGCTACCCATGGTGAAAAGCAGCAGTTTCACCATTAAGCACTGGTGGCACAGACCAAGTCGGTTGGTCCGGCATCAGCCGCCGAGAGTGCGGTTCACGACCGCAGCACTGCAATTTGGAAGCAATGGGAAACCACCACATTATTCTCCCTAAAATGTGCAACCTTGCATTCAAATATAGGAGAAAGGAGGGCTGCAGTGTAAACCAGTCTTAAGATTGAAATACTGATGATGATGAAAGTCCTTGGAACCAAGCATGCGTTAGTGATGCATGCTGTCAAAGTTTTGATCAAAAAGCCTCTTTGTTTACTTTTCATAAAATTTAAAACATTCCTTAGGATATAGAGCAATAGAATGTTTGTAAATGCATTATTGAAGTAGTTTATTTATTTTAAAACATTATTCACATGCAGCAGTAGTGCCAATATATAGTGGAAAAATATAAAAAACATGAAAGAGAACAAAATACAATAACAACATAACAGTAAACGATGAGAACCGAGCATGGAGAGGGGAAAAATTTAATTTGTTGAAAGGTGGGTTATAGCTTGGGTGGTGAAATTGTTGCATGATAAATTAGAAGGATGGAGGGAGTGAACTGAGAAGGGAGGTGAGGCGAAATAGTAAAGGTGAGTGCTTAGTTAGAGATATTCTAGGAATAGGCAGAGATTGAGTAGGGAGTGGGTGCGAGTGGATCGAGTTGGTATCCTGAAGTGAAGAGAGAGAGAGAGCAGTTCAGGGCAGTCAATAGTCGAGTCAAGGGTGTTGTGGAGGAGTTTTAAATCAGCTCTAAGTCTGCGGTTTTGGGGACTAGAAATGGATAAAGAAGACAGAACAGCATTTGAGGGCATATTGCTGAAATGTGAGACTCTGTGTTTGATTATTTTGGCAAAGAAGTGAGAGATGCAATCGAGGGATTTTAGATTAGTTGGGGCTGAGGCGGACCAAATGGGGGAGCAATATGATACTATGGGGAGGACAATTGTTGAGAAGTACAAATGGAGTGCTATTGGATCTTTAATTTCTGTTAAGCGGTAAAGAAGGCCTAAGGCCTTTGAAGCTCTTTTGAATAACATAAAATGACTGAAAGTCCTTGCAACTTTTTTTGAGTGAGCAATGAGCAGTCAGTACAATGGCTAATTGCATTCCCACCAGAGCAGTTTAAATGTAATCTCGTCAGGGCTATCGCCTCCATTCATCATATGCACGTCTTTCATGTTGGACCAAGAGCTCAAATCGCAGTGAAATCCATGAGCCTTACCTTGCACAAGCCCTAGGCCTCGTCCTCACAACTTTGTTTTTGGTTGCCAATTTACAACCTTCTAATGTCTCAGTTTCTCTTTCCTGGCGGTTGTTGTTGGGGGACGCGAGAGGGTTAGATACTTTGCAGGCTTAAAATGGTGGTGGGTAATGATAAAAATGCTAAAAAAAAATGCAGTCAGCTCTAGATGTCATATACCTCTGTGGCAATAGTTGTGCCATCTATTATATGACATTCAGAATAAAATACCAATGCGTAACCCATGTTCCATTGTTTATTGTATGGAAATGCCCAAGTTTAGTAAAATATCCACTTCCAATATTTTCCTGAAGTCTCCAGAGAGTGATTTGACTAAGTTCATTTCGAGACCTGCTTAGTAGGGACTGATGTGAACAGGTTTTTCACATGCACTTGATGGTATCAGTCATGACTATGTGGAGATTCATCTTGAATGAAAGAAGAATGCTTAGGTATTTCATTACACTTCTCTTTGGTACTTGTAGTTTTAACTCATTAGCGTGATTGCCAGGTACTTGAAAATGGTGGCTGTGTATCAAAAGTAGTGCTACTACCAAGTAAAAGTGTGTTGAAATACCTCGTATTCTGCTTTTATGAGAATTTTTTACATTAGTGATACCAGCTTTTATATCAGAGGGGTGTTTTTCCCCAACAGTTTTTGAGCTCGAACAGTTCATTTCCTTGCAGTCCCCTGATTTCAAGCTTCAATAGTTCCTCGGAAGGATATTTTAAAGCAAGTTTGTCAGAAGGGCCTGTTAAATGTTACATGATGGAGCATATTAATTAACCCATTGGCTTACCATTTCTTTTGTGAACTACTCCCTCAGAAACACCATTTATTTTGGAAATAATTCTCTTGATAATTATGCTATAAATGGTAAAGTTTATTATTCATTTATTTGAATTTTTTTATAAATATAGGTTAATACTTCGCCAGTTATAATTTGTTGTCATTATTCCCAAATTTCTTTTATTGAACATTATGATTAATAATTATAAAAATTTGCAAAATTATGAATAATTTTTGGTGTGCATATTTTTAAAAATTATATCCGTTTTTTATTGTAATCTATATCTTCTTTCATCATTGAAAGTTTCATTGAAATGCAGTGAAGGGGTCTGGAGATATTTTATAATATATCTGGTAAAATTGTGGAAAAAAATTTTTACTGTAATTGGTATTTTTTCCCAAACTTGAGTAGCTTCTTTCAATTTTTTTTATTTCACTTGATTTTGATTTTAATTATTGGAAACTGTATGACTGTAATATGATTGCAAATTCTCTATGAACAAATACTAAGTTTTGCCTTCAGCTTTAATTCTTTTTTGGATCTGCCAGATGAATACTGCCTTCATTTTTGCTGGAAGGTTCTGCCCTGTCTTCACTATTCACAGTTTCTGAATTGTCAGAGTTACCAGTGTCATTCCTCACTGTAATCGCTAGCACTGTTTCCTCAATGTTATCACTAATATTGGTGTCACTGTCAAAAAGAAACTTTTCTACATCATCATCCCTAGTAAAAATCTTGCCCTTTTTGCTGGCATTTGCTTTGAGGGAGCGTGAGTGTACACAACCTCGAACGTGAGCCTCCATGGCTGTGAGGGTTGGAACACTGGCTGCAAACTAATGTGTGTTATCAGAAGCCCCCAACTTCATTCAGTAATTCTATCATCTTTGTTGATGTAGCAGCAAATAGGAAAAGATGAAAGGCAACTTTGGTGTGGCAGCAGAAAAGGTTGTATTAGCTTTGGCATAGTAGCAAGTTCACTGAAGATGAAGACATTGGGTAGCTTTCATTTAGGTTTGGCGGATGGTCTTCATCAAGTATTCAAAATGAAATACTGCTTCTTTTATCCTATGTTGGCTATGAACTGGTGCCTCAAAAACACCTAATCAAATAGGAGAGAAGGATGGATAGAGAAAGGAGACAAAAGAAGGGAGTGCTGAATGTGCATTGGGTTTACCATAAACTAATGATGGCACAATCATCAAAGCACTTCAAAACCATTGAGTATGTCCAAGGATAAAATATGACGCTGTCTTTGTAAGCAAGGGCCTATTTTGAGAGGATGGCAAATTGTGGTCTTAGCGAGTAAGGTTAACAATTTTCTTGGGCGAGATATGGAGCATGTGGGATATTTTCCCTCTGAAATTTAAGAGGGGTGTAAAGTCTTGGAGTTCTGGTAGTCATATCAATCACATGCCATTTTTTTTGAAGAAGGGAAAGGTTTTGACGACGCAGGGACATTTTATAAAGCTTACTTGAAAAATTGTCTGTAGTGTCTTTGGCTGAAATCTCAAAGTTACTGACCATTAAACATGTTATGAGATACTGAAAATAATCACGTTCTAGCATCACAGCACTGTGGTATTTGTGAAGAGGGATCAATGTGTCCTGTGGGTGAGTAACTGAAATGCATGGGGAGATGCATTCCTGCACTCTGTGTTTGCTTCAATGAGGTTCTTTGACTAGGACAACTTGGCTTGCTGATTGGAGAGATTACTACTCGTTGTGTGTAATTAATGACAGTGGAAGGGTTGCTAGTATGTTGACTTTGACGAGAGCTATTTTATTTCTTGTATATACCATAAACTTCCTTGTTCATGGGTGATCTAAAAACTGCCCAACTTTTACATGAAGATGTTTACTGTTTATCCAAATGGAAGATGGAAACTGTCCGTTATCCTTTCATCTCACCTTGCATTGACTTAAAACAGCCTCTCCTATATTTCCTCTCTCCATCTCTTGTTTCATATGTTCTAATTTTCCTGCCCTCATCATTTTTTTAACATTCCAAGTTCCTATTCTAACTAATTTGGTCTTCTGTGCTGCTTCCCTCGGTTTAGCTTCGCAAAGATTTCTTGAAATGACAAAGCCTTGCCTATCCCACATCCGGGAATGGCACATGGCCAATTGGGCCTAGTCCCATAGTTGCCAGAACTCGTTTTCTCTATATTGTACATCATAAAAATCATGGGATTAATAATTGAGGTGGTTTCGCCTTGCCTTCCTCAGTCGTGTTTTTAAAGGTGACACCATCACTTAATGGCCACCCCACTGGGGTCAGATGCCTTTGGAGCCGCCTCACCAAGGAACAGATGCTGCATGGATGACCTTTCGTCTGGCTCCTAACCTTTGACCTTTCTGGCATGGGTTAGCATCCCAGAATGCAAATTTTATTGTTCCCACCAGCACAGTTCTAGGGGTAATCGGAAGACACAAGACCTTCCACCACATCTAAGTTGTCCATTAGAAGGGTTAAATGAATATAAGTATTCTTAAACTCTTCATGGACCATGTTAATTCCATTTAGTAACTCTTGATCAGTGTTAGTTGCTAAATCACTATGTTTACATTTGTAATCAGTTCCCTGATGCATTGTGAATTTAAAAATAAACATAACTTATTTTCTTATATTTGACTTCAGCGTGATCCAGAGATTTTTGGTTATTCTTTTATTTATTTATTTTGCGTTAGTCAAAAAACAGCACTTTGACCTTTCTATCAGACTTTAAACATTGATAATACAGTTTGACATTTTAGACTGAAAGGTACTCTTATATAATAATTTTATTTGTCAAAAAGAGCCCTTTGACAGCCCTTGACCTTGGCAGTCCATGCATAAATCATTGGATAAATATATGCTTTTGGATTCGATACAGTTTTAAGTTGTATAATGTTGTAGGTTACTGTGGAAGCTAAAATACCTTAACCCCAATTGAAATTTCAAAGCATAGTCTGACGAGTACGGGGCATATTTGCTGAGTGGAGGTAGTCATTCATTGGGCTGGCAGCTCTTCTAAATTCCTGATATCCTTAGTGATATTACCTCTAGATGTCTTGGCAGTTCTCTTTGTAATTGATGGTTCACAATCATGCATGTATGTGAATGTCTCAGTGCGCTGCACCCTAAAGTAAATGCTGAGCCCGATAAAATATTGTCACCACTCCTAGACTTCACACTAACCATACTTGTTTAAATTACGTGAGATTCACTTCATTCATGGAAATGGCATATTGTTAATAGCAATATGTTTTGTGGGCGTATATCTCCCATTCAGGATGCAGACAAGGACATCATCAAATTTCTGAAGGGCCAGGGCAGGCTGGTGAGTGCTGCCACCACCAAGCACAACTACCCCTTCTGCTGGAGATCTGAGACTCCTCTCATCTATAAGGCTGTGCCGTCGTGGTTCATTCGTGTGGAACCATTGGTGAAAGATCTGCTAAATGCCAACCAGCAAACATATTGGTAAGTGGCCGAAGACTGGGCAGTCTTAATCATTTGAGGCACCATGAACAATGCTAGAAGGGTAGAGTCGTGGCCCACAAAAGATATTGTAGACCTAAGAAAGAATTGAGGATGGCTGAGTCATTTCAGTCATATTTGTAGTTGGGAAGCATTGAAACTATCTACTGATTAAAATGATTATTTGACAAAAATATCTGATATTGCCTTTAGTTAAGATCATCATCGCTAGTGACTTAAACCTTAATTTCTTCATCACAATCAACATGTAATCCTCCCAGCCTTCCTAAATCAGTTGTATACGTTTTAGATTCCTCAACTTGCTTCCAAGCACTAGGCATGTAGTGTTAAGGCATCCAGTACCCTCAATTTGATTGCCTTTATATTCGTAACCCATTAATGTGGGGCTGTCAAATAGTGCACATTCATTCCTTGTTAGTGTGCCTTTAATGAGTGAATAGTGCCAATTAAATCCAATGGTTGGAGACCACAATTTGCAGGATGAAATTGCCACTGTGCATCTCCCAAGTGTCCATTGGGTGGGTTGGCAGGCAGTTGACACTGATCAATAAGCAGCAGCGGCAGACGTTTCCTGTTGTGTGAGGCCCCATTTTATCATCCAGAGCATGAAGCTTATCCTCAAATATTTCCAAGGTCATCATCCATGCTTTGGAATTTACTGTGTGTCTGTGTCTATTTGGGGAATGTTTTTATATGTTTGAAGCACCAAGAACTCTTTGATTAAGCAACCATTGGAGGTTAAAGCTCCACACTTCCACCTGAATTAGTGATTATTAAGACAGTAGTAAGCCTTTGATTGCTCAGCGACCCTCCTTGATCCCGTTCCCCTCTGAAACAGGGTGTTTTTAATGGCAGCACATTAAAAAATAACCACATGTCTCATCTGCATTGAAAACATCTTTTGGCTTTTAGGATGTTTATTTGATTCTGACACCTTCCAATGAGTTGTTGTGTCAGCATCAACACTTCTTCTTGTACTAAACACAACCTTGTACAGTGGAACTTCACTTAACGAGCACCTCGCATAGTGAATATTTAACATAATGAGCCAAAGTATAGGGCCCAGAAAGACTTGCGTAACGAGTGACTTTTCACAAAAAGTGTGACGAAATCTTTCTGTCTTTTGTGTTCTCACATTGTTCCATAGTTGTGTTCAGACTTATTATTTATATTTGATTGCTTAATGTTTGAAAATGCGAGTATTTACATGGAAGCATGAACCGAATCAACTAAGGAGTGGTGTCAGCGGGCTTCAGGGAAAATCTTGAGTTATGGAAAGAGACCTGTGTATTACGCAGAAATAAATGTGAACTTATCAATAAAGGGACATCGACAGCAGCAAAAGAAACTATAGGAACATTAAAATAGGAGAAGGACCAAGAAACCATTGCTTATGGACAAGGTGATCAATAAGATAGATTAGGAAAGGAAATGGAAATATTTAAGCACAGACTTGGGTAGAAGGAAGTATAAAGAGTTCAATAATAAGCTGAGATGCTAAACAAATAGGGCATGAGAAGTGTAATAGAAGATTCAGTGCAAGGATGTGGCAAGTTTGCAGGGGATGAGTGAAATTGGTGCCCTACATACATAGAAGTTCAAAACACTGTCAAAAATTAAAATGGGAAAATCATCGTAAACTGTCCAAAGATAAATCCAGAAAAGTATTAGCTGAAGTAGGAAAAATCCAGGAGAGATTGAAGGAATACTTGTATTTAGCAAAACTGTATGGTAAAGGCATAAGGCCAGAAAGGTTGGGTATAGAAAGAGAGAGTATGACATATTATTCGGTCCCAGTAATCAATGAAAGGAATAACCAATGAATCAATTGATATTAGAATGGCAGGACATATAGTAATTTCAACTGGGACTCCGGCTATTCCCTCAGTAATGGAAACCTGTGCTAATGGAGGTAAGAAAGGGAAGGAACAGACCACAACGGCTGAGTGATGAAACAGGAGGCTCCTCCTCTTCAGACCAATCTCAAGTCACCTGACCCCAGAGCTCAAGTATATAAGACGACCAAATGCAGAGTGGCAATCATCTACCCTGAGGGCGATGCACGAGTCGGGCGTCGAAACGTCGGCCAATATGGATCCCCTGTTCCAGTGGAAGACCCGAGAAAACTTCATAGCATTAAATAACTTTCTGTTTTCTCTCTTTCAGTAATCCTTCTAATTTTTCACACTTGGAATTCTTGACATATGTTCTCTATATAGACAAATTTTACATTGATTTGCATGTTTTAGAATTTATGTAAACTCATCTGTTGTAAGCTATAAACTTTTGGGGCCGAGGCTAACTCAGATGAGAAAGCACAGAGGTATTTTGGATGTATGTTTTGATGCTCTTTCCTCTTAGGGTTCCTGATTTTGTGAAAGAGAAGCGCTTTGGCAATTGGCTGAGGGAGGCGAGGGATTGGGCGGTGAGTCGCAACCGATACTGGGGCACTCCCATTCCTCTGTGGGTGTCAGAGGATGGGCAGGAAGTGGTGTGCATTGGCAGCATCAAGGAGCTGGAGCTGATGACGGGCGAGCACATAAGCGATCTGCACAGGGAGAGGTGAGGGCTAGATTAGCAACAAGTTCTGCTTGTTCCCAATCCAAACTACCCTTGCTATTCTGCTCAATGGAAGGCAACGTTAATCCACCGGATTGGGGGTCAACTATAAAGGAGATAATCATAAATAAGAGGACGAGAAACTTATATAATCCCAGTGAAAACTAGAATTGATAAATGAAATTTTGAATTCCATGTGACATTTAGTTTAACTCAATCTAGGTTTATAAAAATGGGTAAATTATTGTGAGTAGTTGTTTTAATTGTTCAAAGTATTCTCCTTTTAGCTCAATATACATTTCCTCAGCATTTCTCCGACTTATGTAAGTTGCCCAAAGAGTAGGATTTTGGAAGGTCATCAAAATGGGCATGTGTATTGGTGATGACCCACTCATTTGACGTCAATTGTTTTCTATCTTAAGCCATTTTTTCAAGTTTGGGTATGAAAAAAGTCACTGGGGCCAAATCTGGTGGATAATTCAATAATTTGAACTAATCGTAGATAATTTTCAACATTGAAACTGCATAGGTGCTCACCCATGAATCGTGTCGGTGGAAGAGAATTATTTCTTTTCCCAATGAGGACTGTTTCTTCATTTCTTTGCCAAACCGATGCAATAATGGCACATTATATTCTCCATTTATCATTTTTCCTTTTTGTGAGTAGTTGATGCGTATGATTCAGTGTGTATCCTAAAAACCATGGCATTCATCTTGTCTTTCAATTTTGCCATCTTTGCCCTCTTTGGAGCCAGATCACCTTTGGAAACCCACCGGTTTGACTGCTCCTTTGTCTCTGGATTGCGCCAGTGTAGTATCCATGTTTCGTCCGCAGTTATGTATTGATGCAGAAGCTTGATTCGGACAGAAAGGCAACCAGCCACCCTCGGAATCAATCACATATTTGCGTGTATTCTTAAACGAGAGCAAACTCACCCCCCATTTACCTGAAATTTTTTTCGCCCCCAATTTTTCATGCAGAATTGAAATCACCTTGCGTCGCTGTGACATACTGGTGGCCTCAACTATTTCTCAAAATTTCATTCATCGATCAGGCCAAATTCTATCGTGAATTTTGTCAATAATTTCTGAGGAAGTCCTTTCCAATGGACGTCCCAAACAGTGTTTATCATTTGTGAACATATGGCCACGTTTAAAATCATTCACCCTATTGTAAACAGTCACAAACCTAGGAGCAGAGGTGCCAGGGATTTCACCCAACCCAGCTTTGATCTCTTTTGGTGTTTAGCCTTTGAAATAGGAAATGCTGAAGTAAAAATACCAATGTATCTTTCCACGAAATTTTTATTTGATACTGAATAAAATGTAGTGGAAAAAGACATTGGTACTTTTACATCAGTGATAATTGATTTCCACAAAGTTAAGCCTGAAAACATTGAATATATGAAATAGAAATGTTCAATAACTGCATGAAATTATTTTTTTTTCCATTTTTCGAAATAAACCAAAGTTAGTTGCTTCTGTCAGCTATGAAAATGAAACCACGTGGTGATTGTAGATGAAACTTAAGCAGCATTCTATTGTCTTGGATTTTCAAAAGACTTGCATGTAGACGAGCAGGAAGTTGCTGATCTGTAGTTGGTGACCGCCACTCTTGTGTGATTGTTGCACTTTTATCTTAAGTTTAAAAGATGAGATGTTGCTTAGTTACCATTTTTCCTCCATTTTCATGTAACTTCTCTTTTCATTTTCAGTTTTGACAGTTATCTTGTTGAGTTTATCAATTGATTTCTTGGTGCGTGCATGACTACTGACAATTTGCTTTCACTTTACAATTTATGCGTAGAACAGCAATAAATATGAGTGCTTTTATCATCTTAGGTGTATCTGTTTTTATCATTCATTTTTTAATGTATTGCTTGAGTTTTCAAGGTACAATATGCTTGTATAGTCCACTTAAAAAGTTTTAATACTCTGACCCTGCTTTTAGCACTCCCGCAATCAGTCAAGCATTGACACCTAGGTCAATTAATAATAACTTTTCAGGAGAGTATACGAGACTGCCCTCCCATGGACTACTACCATGACGTGGTGGAAAGGCTTGTGCGTTCTGATGACCCCTAGAGCTGTGATAGCAGGAGTAATAATATTGCTCCTGCTAGGGTTACCCATGCCAGATAGGTCGAAGGTTAGGAGCCCGACGAAAGGTAGTCCACGCAGCGTCTGTTCCTCAGTGAGGTGGCTACGGGTGATCATTGGGTGATGGTGTCATGTTAAAAACACTGTTAAGGAATTAAACCAGAAACCTGCTCAATTATTATTCCCAAGAATATAATGATGGGCAGTATAGAGAATATTAGTCTCGGAGACTGTGGGACTCGGTTTAATTGGCTTGTGCCTGTCAGTGGGAGAGGCAAGGCTTTCAGGGTCGTTATCTAACAAAACCATTGCAAAAGGAAACCAAAAGCAGGAGCACAGAAGACACTGAAGAAGAATCCAAATGAGTTAGAATAGGAATGGGAATTTTGGGACAGGAAAATACAAAGTGGGAGATAGAAAAAGGAAATACAGCTATTTTAGGTTTATGCGAGGTGAAATGAAAGGTGAGCGGAGATTACTGGAGTGTTAATTATAGAATAATATACAGCGGTGGGGACGAGAGCCAACAAGGGTTTGCCATAATATTGAATAAAGAGGTAGGAAGAAGCGTAGTAAACATGGAACAAGCAACGGGTAAATTATTACTTGTAGAAATAAAAGCAGAACTGATGAACTTGGCCATTGTTCAGGTATTCATGCCTCCAAGCAATCGTATGGAGGAAGAATTCGATTGGATACATGATCAGTTAGAGGACATAATCACATGTGTTCCTGCTGGGAAACATTTGATGGTGTTGAGGGATCGGAATGCGACAGTAGGCAAAAGAAGTAGGTGAAGTGGGGGACTACTGCTTAGGTATGAAGAATGACCGCAGGGAGAAAGCTGTTGAGTTCTGAAGGAGACAGGGGTTAGTCATCACCAACACTTGGTTTAGACACCGCAAAAGGCATAGGTATTCATGGAAAATGCCAGATGACTCAGAAAGGTATCAGCTAGATAATATCCTGGTTAGACACAGGTTTAGGAACAGTGTGATAAATTCGCACAGCTTCCCGGTAGTGGATGCGGACTCTGACCACAATTTAGTTGTTAAGAAATGTAGCATCTGTTTCGTAAAGATAAGGCAGGGGTGGAGTGTTAGGAAATGGAATGTAGAAGTATAAAATGGGGTGAAGGGGAAGGAGTACCAACATTCTATAGAGGAAATCATGAAGGATGGTAAAGAGCTGAGTACTATCTAAGAAAAATGAGAATGTATCAAGAAAGGGATATTGAAAGCCACAAAGGACAATATAGGAGATGTTTAAGGGAAAAGGGCAAGGAAACCATGAATCACTGATGAGATGATTAGGAAGTTTAGAGAAAAAAATGGAAGAATGTAAACACAGAGTTAAGTAGAAGGAAGTATAAAGACTTAAATAATAATTTGAGATGGGTGACAAATAAAGCAAAAGAAGCATGGTGGAAGATGCAGTTTGAGGATATGGAAAGTTTGCGGAAGAAGGATAAAATTGGTGCGCTCTGCAAGAAGGTTAAAATATTATCGGGAAGAAAGAAGGGAAAATCTGAGTTAACACTTTGAGATAAGTCGGGGAAATCTTTTTGAAACAGAAAAGATCCAAGAGAGATGAAAGGAATATATAGAAGAACAGTATGGTAAAGAATTCAGGCCAATAAGGTTAGACATAAAAAGACAACATGACGTAGATGAAAATAGCTTAGGTCCAGGCATACTTGACGATGAGAGATATAGAAAATAGGAATAGATTTAAGAGGTAGGAGGCTAATCCACAATCTTTAGATGTCTCAGACTGCGCAGGTGCCAGTGGTGGATGGGCAGTGTTAGGAAGAGGTGTAAGGCAGGATTGCCCATTATCACCATTGCTTTTCAACCTTTTTGTAGAGGAAATGATTAAAGAGGTATGTGAAGAAGTGGAGGTAGGAATGAAAGTGGGCGGGGAATCTGTAAAATCAGTTAGGTTCGCTGATGACCAAGCTTTAGTTTGTCAGTCAGCCTAGGGGTTGCAAGCATTGCTGAATTGGAAATTCAGTGCGATAGAAACAGGTTAAGAATTAATATTAATGAAACAAAGGTTACGCAATTTTCTAGAAAAAAAAATACTAAGCTAAACAAAAAATCGGAGGGCAAAAACTAGAGCAGGTGGAACAGTATATTTATCTCGGAAGTGTTTAGGACCAACATGGTCAAAGTAGTAGGGACGTAAGGAGATGAATTGCGCTAGGCAAAGAGGCTTTCACAAGGAGGTGGAACAGTATATTTATCTCGGAAGTGTTTAGGACCAACATGGTCAAAGTAGTAGGGACGTAAGGAGATGAATTGCGCTAGGCAAAGAGGCTTTCACAAGGAGGAGGGAGTTGATGACAGGGACGTTGAGTAAGGATGTTAAGAAAAGACTCGTAAAAACTTAGATATGGAGCATAGCTATGTACGTTGTGGAAACGTGGTCATTGAAGCAGGAGGATGGACGTAGACTGGAGGCTTTAGAAATGTGGGTGTGGAGAAGAATGGAGAAGGTGAAATGGGCAGAGAAGAAAACAAACGAGGAAGTACTTGGTATGATGGGCAAAGAGAGGGGTTTGTTGGGAGAAATCCTATGGAGGCGGGAAAAGTGGATGAGGGGCATATTGACCGGCTGTGGGATGCTGAAGACTGTAATAGAGGGGAGAATGTTGGGCAAAGAGGAAAGGGAAGGAACAGGATAGGGATGTTGGACGGGATGAAGGGAGGAAGAAAGTACTCACTGATGAGAAGGGACCTGATGTACTGTAGGATGCTCGATTTTGAGTTTTGTTAGGAGTCACAAAATGTTTTATTCAGTAGCTGTGTCAATCCAAAAACCTACCTTAACCGGTAGATTACATAATAATAATAATGCAACCTTTTCCTTTAAAGGGTTTTATCGGATGTTTTGGCTGTGCAATTTTTGTTATTGATTTTTATTTATGCGAACAATATGAGTCCCTTTTTATGCTCTAAACAAATAAAAGTTTCATCAGGTTTTGTACCTGTGACTTACCATTCCATTATTTTCATTTGTTAGTATTACAATTTTTTCTAGGGAAAATTTTCCTCTCTTGTTTGCTTTCAATATGTCTCGTTGCTTAAATCTTAGTAACTTCTAGATAATAATTTGTCATTTGCATCTCTAGGTCACTGATATGTGCCGCCCCTTGGTTTGATTTTCTGGGAAAGTTGGATATTTAAAAATGTTTTTCAGGATGCTCAGTGGTAAATGTTTGAATAAAGGGCTTTGATAAAATATGCCCTTCTGATTATTTTGACAAGTCTTGCTGTTGTTTCCCAGGTCAATTACCTGCTCATTAATTGCACCAGTTCTGAGCATGGCGAAAAAATGCAACCATTGGTCACTTTCGAGTACTTCTTGCCACTGAATATCTTGCAGATAACATACGTACCTCATCAACTGCAGATTTTTATCATAATTGGATGTTATGGTATATTTTATGTTAGATTTTTCTCTGTAATTTACTATCTTTTCCTGCCCACAAGATGCACCCTGATTTTTCAGGTCATAATTTATCAAAAAACTTTGGTCAGACAGAAAAGATCAAATTTATTTAGATGTTAACCTTCATACAAAGAAGTTGAATTGTTAAGTTAAAAAGTTAGCAGCTACACAACATATATCAATGTTTATTCATCGGAAAATGCAGTCAAGTGATAGTGAAATCATGATGCTTTACAATAAACAAAACAATATTTTTGCTTGCTTTTGATATTTATTGCACAATAATGTGAACTGCCTTTGAAAAACCAAATGAGGTGTAAAATGGTTCCTTAACTTTGGTAGATGTACAAAATGCTGGGAGTTGCAGTTATTCCCCTCAAACATCCTATGTGAGTATGTCCATTAATGTTTACAAGATCTGAGACTAGCTTGTAGTAGTAGTAGTATTTAGGGGAGGCGATTGACAGCTGAGGTCATTTGCGCCATAGGGGATGGACAGGAAAGAATGAAGGGTGGAGAGAAACCCGGCAGCGGCATCAGCCTACTCTTGATGAAAGATGCCAAGGGG
>NW_027286783.1:72500-132500 GCF_022747635.1 Hetaerina americana
ATATATATGTATATATATGTATATATATATATATATGTATATATATGTATATATATATGTATATGTATATATATATGTATATATGTATATATATTTATATATATATATATATATATATATATATATATATACATATATATATATACATATATATATATATACATATATATATATATATATATGTATATATATATATATATATGTACCTAATGTTTGGTTTTTTCAATACAACTCATTCCAGAATAGCAGGATAACCATTAAAATATTGTAGTAATATCGCGTATCGCAATGCGCTCGTGTGCTTGTGTACAGAAGTATAAAGTGAGGTAACGTCGATGGTGGCCATAATTAGGTTGGGTGTGGAGGGAATAGAGACAGAATTTAGACGGTTGAGGAAGATTCCCATCAGACCGGTGGTTTCCAATATTTGAGCCCCCAATCACCTCCTGGCAAGAAGAGCAAACACCATCTTCAAGGAGCACACCAAGTTTGCCCCAAAATTTGGAATCAAAAACTCCACCGATCTGGCCCCCCACCTCGCAGAGTTAGCCCTCCCTCCTGGGTGTATCCTCGTCTCTTTCGATGTCTGCAGCCTCTTCCGAGTGTTACCACGCTAGCAGCCCTCCAGTTAGGTGAGGAAATCCTTTTTTGGAAAGGGGTCCCGTTTCCAGTGATTAGTGAGTTGTGTTAGGTCCTAAAAACATGCGTATCGCAGAACTATTTCAAGCGCAATGGGAAGTACTTCGATTCGATTAGTAAAGTCTCCTTTTTTTTCATGAAAAATCAAATTTATTCTCTACATTGCAGGAAAGGTTGAGCATTTAGCTATTTTTCTACGAAGTCGCCTTGACAATCAATCTTTTTTTATCATCCTTGTAAGCAGCTTTTTGATACCGGCGTCATACCTTTCTCCCACCGCGTTGCATAGCCAACTGACTTTTTTCGGCCTAGGGCTTGGGTGTTTGTAATTGTCTTGAATGTAATGTTGCTGGGGTTAGGTGAAAGAAGGGACTATGGCGTTTCAATATCCCCCCAATAAAGTTGTTACATAAAGAAATTGATGTAGACTCCACTACTATTATATAGTCATTGCCCTAAAATATTTCAAGAAAGTTAAAACATCGTTTAACTCGGAAGCGTTGATTTATTATGTATTACTAATAGGTTCCAGTAGCTATGGAAAGTATTATTTTTGAATGGCCGTTTTAATAAGAAATATCTTTGAAGTGGTCATGGATTTTGTTTCCACAAATTTGATCCGCACTTCTCATGAATATGTGTATGTATATACAAGGAAGGGCAGCTAAAAGGATGTGTTTTTAAAAAAACAAGTGTGTGACTTTTTAATTGCAAGTGTCCAGTTTGAGTAATTTTCAGATTTGTCCATAGGTGGTGGGAAAATTTGGCAGTGATGCTCTCCGGTTGTACCTGATCAACTCTCCAGTGGTTCGAGCTGACAATTTAAGATTCAAAGAAGAAGGTGTGAGGGATATTCTAAAAGATGTCTTCTTGCCATGGTATAATGCATACAGGTTCCTCATTCAAAATGTCGAGAGGTTTTGTAAGGTCAGTTTGATAATTTAAATGTCAATGCTATTTCACTTTGCTATTTCCCTCATATAAACTTGTAACTTCTGGAACTGATTTGTCCTTGTCCTTGATTTGTCCCTGATTGCCTTGTCATCCTTTCACAGGAAGAAAATACTGATTTCAAGTATAATGAGGTGACTTTTAAGCTGTCCGGGAATACAATGGATCAGTGGATACTTTCCTTCACTCAGACACTGCTGCAGTTTGTCAAGCAAGAAATGGCGGCATACCATCTGTATACAGTGGTACCTCGTTTGGTGAAATTCATTGATCACCTAACCAATTGGTATGTCAGAATGAACAGGAAAAGGATCAAGGTATGTATTGGTTGCCTACACCAGTGAGTATTTTCAATACCAGAATGTTAGAAAAATATCTTTCAAAATTTACCTAAGATGCAAATAGTTCAAAGGCTAAGCCCTGAATATTATTTTTAAATGAAATCATGTCATTGTGTTGGTCTATTTCTGAAAAGTAAATTATGGTTTAATTGTCATTGATCACATCTGTTTTGATATTGCATGGGTTTTGCAATTAATCCTGAGGAAAAATATACAAAAACATTATTTTGGGTAGTTTTTTGTATTCTCCAACATGATCTCTTTTTAACTAGAAATACTTTTTCCAGTATTGCTCCTGCTTCTTTAAGCTGTCTAAAAAGTAGGGTTTTAAAGTGATCCCCAAAATAAGCACCTTTGGTCTCCTCATTCGACATGTATTGTTTTCCACTGAGCCATTTTTTCAAGTTTAGAAGTGCAAAAAAGTCAGTGGGGGCTAAATCTAGGGAATATGATGGCTGTTGTTGTAATTCGAACTTTTAATTCCATAATTTTCTCCGTCAAAATAGTAACGGTGTGCACCCATGCACTGATTTGATGGAAGAGAATTTTTTTCTTTGCCAAATGAGGATTTGTTCTTGATTTCTTCTCTCAACCAATGCAATAATGACATTATATACTCCATGTATCGTTTGTCCTTTTTGCAAGTAATCGATGAAGATGATTCAGTGTGCATCCCAAAAACCATGGCATTCACCTTGTCAACCAATTTCACTATCTTTGCCTTCTTTGAAGCTGGATCGCCTTTAGAAACCTCTGTTTCTCTGTCTCTAGAGTGTGGTAGTCTATCCAAGGTTATATTTTGTCATAGGCTTCTCATTGAAGCGGCCAATCTTCAGGATTGCAATGGGAAAGTTTCAAACCAGCTTCTGAATTGACCACACCATTGTTAATTCTCCATTGAGAGAAAACACGGCACTCATCCTGCAGAGAGGTTTTTCACTACCATTTTTTCATGTAAAATCGAAGCACTGTTCTACCTTGTGATATGAGGTCTGTTCAAAAAGTTCCCTAACTTTTTACGACAAACAATACCTCGCCAAGAAATTATCGGTCATTGTACCCCCCCCCCCCAATCAGAGTAGTCTCCGCTCCAACGTATTCACTTATTCCAATGGTGTTTCCTCCCTTTGAAACAGTCCTGGAGTGCTTCTCTTCCGGAATGCTCATAAGCCGCTCTGTTGAATTTTTCTCGATCTCTGGAATGGTGGCAAATCTTTTTCCTTTGAGTAGGGTTTTCAGTTTGGGGAACATGAAAAAGTCACCTGGGGCCAGGTGTGGGGAGTATGCATTTTCATGGTGAAAACTGCTAGCCATTCCCCCAAAGTTCTAGCCGTTTTTGTCTGATTCTCTCTCTTAAACGTTTCATAACCTCCAGGTGATACTCTATGTTGACTATCTGGCCTTAAGGTTGGTATCTGTGATGCGCAATCCTATTGCATGAAAAAAAGAAGAATTAACATCACCTTGAATTTCGAGCGAACTTGTTGAGCTTTTATGGGGTGCGGGGGATGTTTCACCAATCCATTGTGAAGATTGTGCTTTTGTTTCGATGTCATATTCATAAACCCATGACTCATGACCTGTTATGATCCTGGGCAAGAAGGCTTCATCCTCTTCGGCTTGATCAAACGGTTCCCAACAGACTTGAACTCCATGTTGTTTCTTGTCCGCTGTCATCTGGCGAGGCATGAATTTGGCAGTGACTCAATGCATCCTCAATTTTTCGGTCAGGATTTCATGGCATAAACCAATCAAGATGTAACACTCTTTCGCAAGTTCTCCGACAGTCAAAAGTAGATTTGTACGAACGAGATCATTCACTGTCTCGATGTGGGGGTCCTCAATCAACGTTGATTGTCTTCCAGAATGCTCGTCGTCTTCCACTGATTGCCACCCCTTTTTGAATTGGGTAAACCACTCATAACACTTGGCATGTTTCATAGCATCCTCACCACAAGCCTTGGTAATCAACTCAAAAGTTTCCGTCAACGATTTGCAGAGTTTCACGTAGAAACTCACAGAACAACACTGCTCTTTCAAAGAGTTAATTTCTGCTGAGCTGATTTTTCGCCGCACTCCACAAACACCCCTTCACATAAACGGCTTTAACTAGTCAGCAAAACAGAATATCAATCAAGTGGTTGAAGCTGGTTACACAATGTCTCGAAGTGGATTAAAAAAATAGCCAACTGGAGACACATTCAAAATGTTTGGAAACTTTTTAAACAGACGCCATGTGTGTATGGCCTTAACTCTTCCACAAACTGAAAATTCGTGAATCACTCAAAACCATGTAATGGGCTTAGTCAGTCATTTCGGGGGAAGTTACTTCCACTGGGTCTCATGAACACTGTTAATCATTTGTGGACGTGTGGCTACGTTAAAACCCTTTAGCTCAGCTAGTGTAGTTAATTGTAAACAGTCGCAAATATAGTAGCTGATTGTGTGCCCTGAGCTTCATCCAACCTGCATTTAATCTCTTTTGGTGTTAATCCTTTCAAATAGAAGTGTTTAATCACTGCGAGAAATTAATCTTTTTCCATTTTTCTATGTACACAAAAGTTTATTGCTTCAATGGACTAGTAAATGAAACCCCGCAATGGATATAGCTGAGACTAACAGCAGTCTAGTGAGAGATGAGACTTACTCAGTCCAAGGAAACCTTTTCCAATTGTATGGGTCTCTTTGAATTTCTAACCTGTTATTAAATGACCCATGTATTAAGGGAAAAAGTGCACATGGCTGTTAATTTACTTAGTTTATCTGATCTTTCCACTTTGCTTTGGTTTTCTTAGTTTATCAATTTTCCTGTTTCTCCAGAGTTTTAAATATTTATTGATGTTTATTGATTTGGTATTCAATCATGCTGCAATTGTGTTAAGAGGCCTAATTTAGGAACACACAAATTTTAAAGTTAAGTGCTAATTTTCAATTAGTATGTGTGCTACTCTGGAACATCAACCATTATTTTAACCTTGCTCAAATAATCCTGGGAATACACTAAGTATGGAAAGTCATGGAAAAGTAATAAAGTTGAATTAAAACACCTAGAAAATAAGCAAATCAACTATACAATAATTTGAATTTGCTTAAAAGATCAACTGAAAAAGGTTTTTTTAGAAATATTCGGAAGGCAGGCTAATACCTCTTCATGATCACTAGGATATAGATGCAATGTTTCTGGGATACTATTTTCATGAGCAGTATACTGTTTTGGAATATTTCCTTGGGTTTCTGTATAAATAAAAAAAGATTCATTCATTCCGTTTGCAATCTGTATGGTGTCAGTGATAATAGCACATTAACTATCATAGACATCAGGAGCTATTGTCTCATCAGAATTGAGTTATCTACCTTTTTTGCTGATGCCTTGCTTATTATAGTCCACACTTTTTTTTTCTATCACTGGGTATGAATAGCTTTAGGGCATTGGCCGAACTCTAATTTTTTCCTTATGAGGAGACAAACTCTCTCTCCATGTTTAGATAATCTTACCTCACATCTGGGGTGTTTGACAATTTGCATAATCTAGCTTTTTCCTAGATTTTTCTTGAGAGTGCAGTGACATCTCTAATGCTTCCTCCCATGCCTCAAATAATTTTCTTTCATTCTAACAGTTGAAATAAAACATTCAAATAAATGGCAGAATCTCCAGTAAAAATGATTGAGGCTGGATTCAATAGAGTTAGCTGATATTTGATACCACACTCGGTAAATGTATTATTACACAGAATCACCACCAGGTGAAGAAGTGAGAATACGACCACTTAAGAGAACGTCAGTTTGGATTTGGAAAGGAGAAGGGTGCATGTAATGCCATCAAAATCATGATGTCAAGGAACAGAGAGCGCAAGCATAATTATGTATTTGTATCTTCAGTGGATTCTGAGTAGGCTCTCGGCCAAGCGGGCACAATTAATGAACTTAGGGAGAAGATGGGGAGGAGGAGGCTGGAGAGATGGATGACTTGTATGGGAGGTGTCCTCTCTCAGACTGCACGAGTGCAGGTGGCAAAAAGAGAGCTAGAATGGCGGTGATGGGCAGTGGATGCTCATTATCACCTGTTCTGTGCAATATATGTACATTGAAAGGAAATAGCCACGGAAGTATGTGATAGGCTAAAATGGTGGGGCATTAGTGTATTTCCAATTATGCCCACATTTGAGCTTATAAGTATACTCATAGGTAAATGTGTCTGTCTAGACTGCATGTGCACTACTCAATTATGCCTAAAGTGTGTAAATAAGTATGAAGTGCTCATATTTCATTACCGCTTATTAAAAGAAGAAAAGTTCAATTTATCAGTATTTTATTTGCAAGGCAATCAAAATATGGAAAATTTAAGGTTATCTTCAAGTACATATTTTTGTATTATGAGGAAAAGCTTCATAATCATGATTTTTTGGTAAGATTTCATGTAACTTCCTTCTTTCTGAAGCATATATCTCACAAAATAAGAATTAAATTGTGAAGTCAATGCCAACGGAATAGAAAGTATCCAGTTATTATTAATCACATGATCTTATGCTTGTGATGATGATGAAGCATCATATAATTGTACTCATTTCTTCTTGAGGTTTATATGATTTGTTGAATATTTCTTTTTCCATCCCTTGGGTAATAAACTGGCGATTATGGTTATGCCTTTCAAGCTGGTCCATCGGAGTGCCATAATTAACATTAGCACTCATCTAGACTTATGTAAAAGTGCATGGCCAATATGGATGTAAACAAAGTATAAATGAAAAGCTTTGGTGATTACATTGAAATTATCTTCACC
This sequence comes from Hetaerina americana, assembly GCF_022747635.1. Classification (NCBI taxonomy): domain Eukaryota; kingdom Metazoa; phylum Arthropoda; class Insecta; order Odonata; family Calopterygidae; genus Hetaerina; species Hetaerina americana. The sequence goes on from NW_027286783.1 coordinate 79,212, forward strand.
TGTGTACGTAGACCTCATTCACGTGACTTATTTTTCTGTGGTCCTCAATTCAATGAATGGATTTCTTTCATGTTTCTCTTGTTTTTGGGCTTATCAGAACATGAACAGAAATTTTACTCAGGATTTCTTATTGAAGTATTTTTGTACAATGGAAGAGTCAATCATTTGCTCAAGATTTCATTTAGCACTCATGGTGCTATAAATTATTTAAGAGCAACTGGAATAACATTTTTTTCATCAGAGCTAATGAAAGTGGTAAACATGGAGGGGGAAATTTGCCAAGTTCAGTTTTAAGGGAAAACTGACGGGAAAAACCATGGGTTAGTCCAGAAAATGATTGGTGGAGAGAAGTTAAGTGTGCCTCAAGAAGTGGTAATATTCCCTGTAGCCATTGTGTGCGCGACCCAAGGACTAAACCCTCTGTCCTGTCCACTTCCCGTAAAACTTCCAAGAAAAAAGAAATGGGGAAAAATAATTAACTGGTTTGCAAAGCAGTTCTGAACATGTTGATATTTTTGAGGAACAACTTCCTAATGTAATAGTAATATTAAATCAGTATGTAATCAGTATCTAAATCATAACCCCTAACATCCCCAGAAAGCTAATGAATTATTAAGACAGGAGCAATGTTCTCTTTCACCCAGACCACTGAGCTTGCATGGTATGGGTGAAACAACCAGCCTCACAATTCTAGGCTCAGCACTGATGCTTGTGATATATATTTACACAACTTTGGTGTGGCCTTTATGCCTTACATTGACATGCATTGTAAGTATGTTGTTGACTGGACATTCTATTGTTACAGGGAGAGGGTGGCCTTGAAGATTGCTCCTCTGCACTGGAAACATTGACCAGTGTCCTCTATTCCATGATTCGTGTGATGGCCCCATTTACCCCATTCCTCACGGAGCACATGTACCAGAATGTTCGGCACTTGGTGGAGAGGGAGGAATTGGCCCAGGATGAGAGTGTGCACTACCTCATGCTACCAGAGCCACGGTCTGGAACCAACATCCCTCCCATCTGTCCCCTCCCTCCCTCCCTGCTTAATGTAAATGAATCCCCTTACAAATGAACTGGGTGCAGTTAAGACTGATTGCCCCTGCTCTATGCAAGAGTTCTGGATAAAAGGCCCCTTAAAGTGTTTAATTTTACGTGTTACACCATTTGTAACTCAAAAACAGCTGTACCAATTTTCCAAAGAAACTGCGGGAGATGCCGCAACAGTAACTTTAAACGGAGTCATCCGCTAATGTGCATTTCAATGCAACAATTTCAGAGTGTAAAAATCATTCGCCTTGACTGGGATTCCTGTGACATTGTATGTACGGCATTTCGTCACAACATCTTGTTCCTTTAAAAGCCCCAAAATTTCAGAGTTTAAGAGGACGCCTCGGTAGCTTAAGTGGCTAAAGCACTCGACTGGATATTGAGGGATCTGGGTTCGAATCCCAGTCAAGGCGAATGATTTTTACACTCTGAAATTGTTGCATTGAAATTGTACCAATTTTCATGATATTCGGTTTTTTAGATTCATCTCAGCCCAGAATAGCACAATTAACATTAAAATGTTCCTTACGCTCACAAGAGAATCATCTCTGCACCAGCGGCCCACCGATCATGCTTAATTAAATGAAATGAATGCAAATTGATTGTGCTCTCTCTAGCTTGGATATACCATACAGCATTGATCCTTGCTAGTCGCAGGCACTCACACATCCAGGGCTTGCGACAGACTTCTCTCTGTGCCAGTGGCCCGCCATTCACTCACTTCCTTGGGTATACTTAAGCACCTTAGCCCTTGCAAAACTCATTCACTCCCTCACAGATCTACCGTGGAATCTTTTCCAACGTTAGTTCTGTGACTAGCACTTTTGGAAAGGTAGGGGATGTCCCCAGAGGCTGACTCTGTTTCAACTGCCGAGCAGTCCTCTTAGAGAGAAGGAATGATGCTGTCTCGTGTGTTGTGACTTATATATACTGTGTGTAGTGTAATGGTCAAAAAGAGGGGGGAGGAGTCGTGGGAAAAAGTTGGGTGGAATGGGAGGTGTGGCGAATGGTCATGTTGGGGATTTTTGTTATTTTGGGGAGGGGGGGCGAGAAGCTGTTGCGCGGGTTACAATGTAAGCCTATTCATTAACGGAGATTCTTTTGAGTGGAGTAATTCTGTGTTTTGTTAAAGAGAATAAGGATGATGAGATGGGGTCCTGGTCATGGTTCGTGTGTTTATTTTTGGAGCAGTGGATACAACATTTTAATGTTTTAAGAATTCAACTCCAGTAAATTTGAGCTAAGCCCAGCTCGAGTTGACGCATCACTACCGTGTTTGTAAACAAATCACAGACATTGAAAACATTCAGGTTACCGATCAATTTGTTTGTTTGGAAACAAATCACAGACAAGAAACAAACTTTTAGGTTACTGGTCAATTTTTGTTTTATATTATTATGCTGCGACGCAGAAGATATTATTGTCCACATTCTACACCGCTTTCAAAAACATTCAAACACATTGCAACGTTGAGTATTGCAATTCCGTGAAGTGGATCGAATGCATCTGTAAATATGTCACGAAAGGCAGCGATATGGCAGTTTTTGGCATCCAAACCACAGATATCAACAAGGAAATTACCAGCTATCATGTTGGTCGATATGTGAACTGCAATGAAGTGATTTTTCGTATATTCTCATTCCCCATTGACGAACGTCATCCCATGGTTATACATTGGGTGGTGCATCTGGAGAATGGCCAACGAGTTTATTTCACCACGTCGAATGTTGATCAACAAGCAAGCTGAAGCACCTCCAGTGACAACATTGACGAGTTTCTTTGCCACTTACCAAAGCAATACGTTTGCCAGAATGTTGCCTAACAGAAAGAAGTGTGTGATACATTAATGAAGACAATTGGTGATGGAAATGGTGGCTTATTTTTCCTGGATGCTTCCGGGTGGAACTGGGAAGACACTCCTCATATCATTGCACTTGGCCACTGTTCTTGCGAGATCGGACATTATGGTAGCAGTTGCTTCTTCTGGCATAGCGGCCACATTGTTGGAAGGATGCCGTACGGCTCAGTCAGCGTTAATTTTGCCGTTGAACCTACAAAATTCTGAACAAGTGGCATGTAACATTTCGAAACAGTCCGCAATGGCCTAAATTTTAGTAGCATCTAAAATCATCATATGGGTGGAATGCACGATGGCGTGCAAGCGTATTGCAACCGGACATCGAAAGATCTGCGCAATGACTCGAGATACTTTGGTGGTGAAATGAATTAACTGTCTGGCGATTTCCGCCAAACACTGCCAGTCATTCCAAGATCGACGGCTGCTGATTAAATAAACGCAAGCCTCAAATTATCATCATCTGTGGCACTATGTGAAGGAACTTCAACTGATGACAAGCGTGAGAGTTGCATTGCAGAAAGATCCGTCTGCTGAAGATTTCTCCAAGCAATTGTTGACTATCGGTAATGGCCGTGTTCCTGTCGATGAATCGAGCATATTGATTTCATTTCCACGGAATATTTGATATTTTCTCTCATCAAAAGATGAAGCTCATCAATAAAGTGTTCCTGAACATCATTGAAACCACAAAAATCACAAATGGTTGAGTGAGGGAGCAATTTTGGCGGCTAAGAAAAAAGATGTGAATGACTAAAACTTCATTATTCAGAATACAATCATTGGTACTCTGCATTCATTCAAATCTATTGACTGTGTAACCAGCGAAGACGAAGGCACCAACTATCCATCTGAATTTTTAAACTCCTTGGATGGGCCTGGCTTACCACCGCACAATTTACAGCTGAAGGTTGGCTAGGTGGTCATGGTCCTGCAAAACCTAAACCAACCAAAACTATGCAGTGGAATGCATTTGGTGATAAAAAAACCTGATGATCAAAGTGATGCATATGACTATATGTACTTGAAGGAAAATTCAAAGATGAGGAAATTCTCATTCCAAGCATTTATTTATTTAACAACCAGCATTACAAGTAGGCGATAGCCTGGTGGTAATGTTCTTGATTACGAGTCATAAACCACTTAATCCATTCATTACACATTAAAACATACAAGGAAGTACATACGGGTTTATCACGTACATTTCTCACTCACACGTTACAGTTAATTATTTTAAGGAGAGCATACACCTCGTTTTAAATTTACATTCCCATGATCCCATTCCCATACATTAGCATTCCCATGATCCCAACCAATGTGCCCTTTGAGACTTCATTCTCCAATTCGTGTTGCATTCGCAATGACGATTAAGAAATTACATGGCCAATCGGTTGGTGTTTCTGGTCTGAATCTAGAACACCCATGTTTTTCTCATGGTCAATTAAATGTGGCATGTTCATGTGTAAGTTAACCATCCGCATTATTTGTTCTTGCACCTGATAACAAAACAAAAAGTATCGGTTATCAGAAGGTGTTTGACACAAGAGAATCAAGCTGAATGTATTTATAGATAGAATGGAGGAGGTGTCTTTCTGACAAGCTATTGTAATAATTATTTTTTCAGTTTTTTTAAATTTTTATTCCTGATATTATTATAACTAGTCAAATATCATGAAAATCAGTGCAGCCATTCTTGATTTAAAAATGGTGTGACGAAGCTGTTCATTGATTGTTGGGCGGTACTCAGGAACATCAACAAAAGAATAGAGAGTAGGGCAAATGATTACTTAGGGCATAACAATTTTGGGTTTAGGATAGGGAGAGGTACTCACAATGCCATTGCAGTAATGAGCTCACTGATAGAGAGGAATATAGGATACAATCAGGATGTATTTGCCTGTTTCATAGATTTCAAGAAAGCATTTAATGGAGTGCATTGGGAAAACTAATGAGTATATTGAAGAAAATACGAATAGATCGGAGGAACAGGAGGCTAATCCGCAACCTGTACATGTCTCAGACTGTCAGGTGCGGGTGGGGAACGGATAGTCCGGATAGGCAGTGTTAGGAAGAGGTGTAAGGCAGGGTTGCCCATTATCACCGTTGCTTTTCAACCTGTATGCAGAGGAAATGATTAAAGAGGCATGGGAAGAACTGGAGGTAGGAATGAAAGTGGGTGGGGATTCATAAAATCAGTTAGGTTCGCTGATGACCGAGCTTTAGTATGCCAGTCAGCCAAGGGGCTGCAAGCATTGCTTAGTGAATTGGAACTTCAGTGCGACAGGTATGGGATGAGAATCAATATTAATAAAATAAAGGTTATGCGATTTTCTAGAAAGAAAAAGGCCAAGCTTAACATTGAAATAGGAGGGCAAAAACCAGAGCAGGTAGAACAGTTTACGTATCTCGGAAGTGTTTTGGACCAACACGGAAGTGTTTTGGGCCGCACTCTTACCTCTTGGTGCTCGGAATTCCTGCCTTCCGTGCTTTGTGCCTCTACATTCTCGTCGCCCACTCTCCGGAAATTGCTCCTGATCTGCCTTCTTTCATTCTGTGCCAGTGACTTCCCACCACATCTTACTCCTGCATCTCTAACCTTCTATACCCTGTTGCTCCTTGATCCAGCTCACCTGTTCCTGATCTACGTTGCGAAGCCATCAAGTGAAAAGTGATTTAGTGTCAAACCCCCGGGGCTTTTCTCGTAGTTGTCTTAAATAGTGCCTCCCTTTTAAATAGTGTTTTATATTCTTTTTCCCATTTGAATAATCATCCTGTAGTGCTGTGTTTAGAAGTAATTTAGTGAAAATTTATTTAGTGTCAGTGCCTCGTGCTTTTCCCATATCTCACTTGATAGTGCCTTCTTTTCAATTGAGTGTGCAGGATCTTTATTTATTTGTTTCCTGCAATTGTTTAGTCTTTGCGTAGTGCAGTGCTTAGCGCCTATCCCATCTAGTGCTTTTCTGAACAATCTCGTAGACTACCTTAACAATTACAGTGTATCGCTATCAACTTACCAATGCTTTCAATCTTGTAAATACTTCGATCTTTAATATTTTAAATTCTTTCCTCTTATGCTTCTGCTTGTGTTAACTTAGATAGCTTAGCTATTTCCAGTATTATCTAAGAAGTATGATGGACCACTCTTTTGGCTCTCAGGTTCCTGAAAACATTACTTCCCAGTCATCACCCGTAAGCCATTACGCCTTCCCAAATTCCCAAACTCATTATCGCATACCCACCATCTTATCCCCACCGCAGGACACCCTCGGCTATAGTAACACCATCACCGCAGGATGCTCTCCCACTCCTTTCCACTCAAAATACCTTGACCCCCACAGGTAACATCGCTAATCTTTGTCCCCCATACACGACTGAATTCCCCAATAATGACCTTGAGTCATCACATTTTACCCAACTACCCACAAAATACCGATTCGGATTTTCCCAAACCTTTTCGCCCCTAGACCCTTTTGCACCAGAATTCTTCCCTAAAAGCCACCACAGATCCCTAAATCCTCTGGCACCGGAATTCGTCTCTTTCCAACTTGAAGGTAAAAATACGTCTCGAAGTCTCTCCTCTGCAACCATTGATCTACGTGAATGATACGTGGCTCCAAGTTAATTCCTTAACTATCAATTGACCTTATGCGACAATTTTAGATCTCACCCTCGTTCTTTTCAAATAGTTTACCTCAACGCCCTCAAGTCTCTGTGCACCTTGACGAATTGTGTCAACTTCTACCTGGCAACAACGTTCATGCAATTTCCATCGCTGAGACTTGGCTTAAGCCTCATATGTCTACCTCGTCCATCGACATCCCTGGCTACAACTTCTATCGACATGATCATATCGCCAATTGTGGTGGAGGCATAGGTGTCTACGTGAGAAAAGATCTCTCATTCAAAATTATATCAAAAAGTTCTTCCATTTACTGCAAAAGACCAGAGTTTGCATTCTTAGAGATAACCTTCAACCTACAAAAAATTCTTTTAGGCATAGTTTACCGCCCACCCAAGTTAGGTTATTTTTCTGACTTGGAAGAAGCCTACCTACCTACAATTATAAATGAAATTAATGCAGATCTAGCTGCTTTGTCACTATGGGGAATAAAAAATTTATTGAAAATAAACCCAATCAAAAGTCAGTCCATTATAATTGGATACCATAAACTACATTCTAAAATAAGTATTGATAAACTACCACCACTAAAATTGCAAGGATCTATCATACCATACCTAAGTACAGTAAATAATTTAGGCTTAACCATAAATGAAACATTATCTTGGACTGATCATGCAATTGCTATCTGCAGAAAAATTAACTCATCCCTGCATTCACTGAAAAGGTTAAAGCACATTGCTCCCCCCTCCTTAAAGATGCTTCTTGTGTCCTCTCTTCTCATACCCCACTTTGATTACTGTGATGTAGTATACCAAGACCTTTCAGGAGAACTGAAAACCAAACTCCAGAGGACCCATAATTCCTGTGTGTGGTTCATATGTGATCTCAGGAAATACGATCATATTTCCGACTCATTTAATAGAATATCCTGGTTAAAGCTAGAAGGCCGCAGGCATTTACATATTCTTTCACTTTTCTACGGAATACTTTCAAACCACACACCTAAATATCTGTACAAAAATTTCCTCTTCATCAACTCAATCGACAACAGAAATACTAGGGGTAATAATAAACTTCTTGTCCCACACCATCGCACGGAAATCTATCACAAATCTTTTCATGTTACAGCATGCCGTCTGTGGAATTCTCTCCCAGATGACAAAAAAAACTCTTCATCAATAACAACATTTAGAAGAGCACTTCACAAGTTCATTTTCCTCAGGTACTTAACCTAACCAGTATACCCTCCATCATTCCACTCAGCTGCTATACAGATCACTGTGTCTACTTTTTTTTCTGCTTTTTTGTTTTGTCATCTCAAGCGGTAGAAGCTTGAATAATTATATTTAGAAATATCACGCTTCTCATTACTCCGCATGTGTTGTCAATGTATTTAATTTCTCCTTTTCAATTTCAGTAACTTAATAATATGTATACTATGTAAAAATGATTGTTACAATGTACATGTATTTTTCCTTTAATTAATAGGGTTTTCGCAGGTTTTTCACACCCTACTTCTCTTCGTGGGTGTTTTTCCTGCGTGGGTTTTTACTAGTTGAGCAATGCCACGCTCTCCCTAGCTTTTCCCACAAACCTCATTCCTTGCTTAGACTTTCCTCATTTTATTGTACTCTGTCTTCACTGTCATTTAATTTGAGTGTATGTAGGTGTATTCTTAATTTATATTTATATATATGTATGTATGTATGGGTGTATATGTGCATAATTATGTATGTATTTATGTATGTGTATGCATGCATGTATGTATGTTTATGTGTGTGTGGATATGTATGTATATGTGTATGCATATAGGTATGTATGTGTGTGTGTATGTGTGTGTGTGTGTGTGTATGTGTGTGTGTGTGTATATATATATATATATATATATATATATATCGATGTGCAAATTTATTTGATATTTATGTGTACATATGAATGTAACTATAAGTTTAATGCCAAATATAATATGTATACGACGATGGGTTAAATGGAAGAAGGGACCATTTGGTCTGAATATCACCCAAATAAAGACCACTATCTATATATCTACTCAGCTCTTTGCCACCCTCCATGATTTACTCTACAGCCTGTTGGTACTCCTTCCTTTTCAATCCATTTAATGCTTCTACATTCCGTTTTCTAACCCGCCGCCCCTGCCTTATCTTGTGAAACGGACGCTACATTTCATAACAACTAAATTGTGGTCAGAGTCCGCATCCACTACCGGGAAGCTGTTCGAATTTATCAAACTGTTCCTAAACCTGTGTCTAACCAAAATATAATCTAGCTGATACCTTTCTGAGTCACCTGGCATTTTCCATGCATACCTGCATCTTTTGTGGTGTCTAAACCAAGTGTTGGTGATGACTAACCCCTGTCTCCTGCAGAACTCAACTGCTTTCTCCCCGCGGTCATTCCTCGTGCCTAAATTGTAGTCCCCCTCCTCATCACCATCTCTTCCTTCCCCTACCATCGCATTCCAATCCCCCATCACTATCAAATGTTTAACTGTGGGAACACATTGCGATTATGTCCTCTAACTGATCGTATATCCTATCAAACACTTCTTCCTTATGGTTGCTCGGTGGCATGTATACCTGAATAAAAAGTTAAAAAACCTAGAGAAAAATTTATTTATTCTATAAAGCTTACTATGATGGCTTAAAATGTGAGTTAAACTGTTCCTTTCTTAGATTTGACGAATTAAGCAAAACCAGGAATGTCGAGGATACCTGGAATAATTTTCTTGCAATAACACGTTCAGCAATACAGAGATTCATACCTAGTAAATATAACCATAAACACAGTAATCAACCTGAAGGTCGGTTTTGTAGGTGATGGTAGAGATCACCCAGTACTAAGCCCTATACGGCGTGTGAAAATTCACACATTAGGGTAGGGGGGCCAGTTCCTTTCCCTGTGCCGGTTATGGTTTCCCAGGAAGACCTGGTACCCGAAAAATAACTTCAGCTTGGGTGGAGCTGCAGGTGCCCAGAGTGCCTTGCCCGGGAATCGAACCCGGGGCCCTCCAGTCAGCAGTCCAACGCTCTACCCCCTGGACTACCGCGACCCTTCCTAGTAAATATATAAGAGAGAATAAGGGACCCCGTTGGTACAACTCTGAAGTTCGGAAATCACTAAGACGGCAAAGGGCGTGCCATGCCAGAATGAAAACACGGTTAACGATTCCTCCCCTGATAAAATCAACAAAACCAACCAGAATTACAAAGCATCTAGGTCCACTGCCAAGGAGGCCTTCCGGAAGGTGCTAGCGGAATTCAAAAGGAAAAAATTAGGTGAACATTTAAACGATAACCCAAAGATGTTTAGGTCCTACGTCAGGGAAGTGTAGGGAAAAAAGTCCACTATAAACTCATAGAACAACGAAAAGGGTGATAAAGTAACAAGTAGTTTAGATGGAGCCAACATATTAAACCCATTCTTCCACAGTGTTTTCAACAAATGCTCCCAGAATATTCCAGAGACCCTGCCGAAAACATTCCTGCAGCCAATGCAAGCAATCGACTTTTCCACCCTCAGAATAAAGTTATTCCTTAAAAACAACGACCCCAACATATCTCCGGGACCTGATGAGATACCAGCTCGTGTGTATAAAGAATTGTCGTCCGAAATTGCCCCTTTTCTTAATATAATATTTAAGTGATCATTAGCAGAAAAAACGTGCCAAGCAGCTGGAAGGTAGCTTCTGTGACACCCATATTTAAAAATGGAGACCAGGAGGACCCCAGTAATTATAGGCCAATATCGCTCACCTCCATCTCCTGCAAGATTCTTGAGCACATCATTGTTAGTTCCATAAGGAAATACCTCAATAGCCGAGATTTATTGATTAATAACCAACATGGGTTCCGTAAAGGTAGATCCTGCGAAACTCAACTCGCACTATTTGTTCATGATATAATGCATTCTGGTGAAAGTAATATTCCAGTTGATGCAATATTTCTAGATTTTAAAAAAGCTTTTGATAAAGTCCCTTATTGCAAGTTACTTGTGAAGTTGGAAAATTATGGAATACATGGGAGTGTTATATGCTGAATTAGACAATTTAAAAAAAATGTGTTCAAACAGTCGTCCTGGATAGTGTATCATCCGATAGCATCAAGGTCACGTTGGGTGTACAACATGGAAATGTCATAGGCCCCCTCTTTTTCCTTATTTACATAAATGACCTCAGTACCGTGGTTAACAGCAAGCACCATCTTTTTGCCGACGATGGGGTGATTTATGGGGACATTCGAATTCGCAAAGACAGAGTCACGTTAGCTAACGACTTAGATGAAATTCAGACTTGGTGTGATACATGGAAATTGGAATTAAAGTTAAATATGTGGTCTTGCTAATAAAAAATTGGGATTTGTAAAAAGAGTGCTGGGTAAATGTGATGAAAAAGTGAAGGAACGATGTTTTCTTGCCGTGTTAATAGCAGGCTCCGTCTTTTTGCTGACGATTCAGTGATTTATGGGGACATTCAAAGTCGCGAAGACATTAGCTAGACACATTAGCTAACGACCTAAATGCAATCCAGACTTGGTGCGATACATGGCAATTGGAATTAAATTTGAAAAAATGCATAGTAATATATTTTTGGGAAAGGAGTGATTCCCTCCCATTTAGTTACAAAGTTAAACAAACAAAAATCGCGAGGGTAGTTTCCTTTAAATACTTGGTTGTAACAATTACTCACGATGTGTCCTGGGGAAAGCACATTCGGGAAATATGTGGTCGTACTAATAAAAAATTGGGATTTGTAAAAAGAGTGCTGGGTAAATGTGACGAAAAAGTGAAGGAACGATGTTTACTTGCCCAAGTCTGGCCCCACCTAGAGTATGCTGCCAGTATATGGGATCCTCAATAGATAAATTTGATTTCGGAATTGGAACGAATTCAGCGGAGGGGGGCTAGATTTGTCAAAAATTGTTATGACCAATGCAGCAGCGTAACTACTTGCTAGAAAATTTAGGCTGGGATTCCCTTACACAGCAGCGTTTACAATATAGATTAAACTTGATAAAAACAATTAAAGATGGGTCCTTTTCCGATGACATAGAGAACATAATACGAACCCCAACATATTATGGGCAGAGGGATCAGGAATATAAGATTAGAGAGATTGACTGCAAGACAGACAGGTTTAAATGGTCATTTTTTCCAAGAACAATAAGAGACCAGAATGCATGTAATCAAAATCCCCCAGGAACCAGCTCGACATAATAAGTATTAACCTACAAGGTAGCGACTGTGCATGGTGATACAATTATATTTATATATTTTTTTTGCAGGTTCCCCTCACCTTTCCCCATCCATTTGAAAAACCCTAACCCCCTCATCCCTTACCCTTTCCTCCTGGTGCTGCACCCCCTGCCACACACCTTTTTGGTGGCTTGCAGGGTATTGATGTAGATGTAAATGATAACCAAGTTCCTCGGTTCTGCTTTTATCCCTATTAGTAATAATCTATCTGTTACTTGCTCTATGTTGACTACGCTTCTTCCTACCTCTTCATTTAATTCTATGGTAACCCCTCGTTGGCTCGCCACTGTATAGTATTCTATACTTATCGTTCTAGTAATCCCCACTATCTTTCCATCTCACCTCGCATAGACCTAAAATATCTATATTTCCTCTTTCCATCTCTCGCTTAACATTCTCCAATTTCCCTGTCCTCATTATTGTCCCAACATTCCAAGTTCCTATTCCAACTAACTTTGTCTTCTTCTCCTGCATCTTCTGTCATGCTGCTGCTGGTTTTCCCTTGCAAGGGTTTCGTGGGATGACGACCGCAGAAGCTTTGCCTCCCCTGTTGCCGGGCACAACACACGGCCGATTGGGCCGAGCCCTGTAGTTACCAGGACTCAAAATCTCTGTATTGTCCATCATTTAAATCTTGGGAATGATAATTGAGGTGGTTTACCGTTGCAATCCTCGTTAGTGTTTTTAACATGACACCATCACTTACTGGCCGCCCCACTGGGGTCGGACGCAATTGCAGCCACCTCACTGAGGAACAGACGCTGCGTGGACTACCTTTCGTCTGGCTCCTAACCTTCGACCTATCTGGCATGGGTGACCTTACCAGAAGCAATAATTATTACTCCCGCCAGGACAGCTCTAGGGGTCATCGGAACGCACAAGCCCTTCCACCATGTCAAGGTTGTAGTCCAGGGAGGGGAATATGTGTATATATATATGTATATATTTTTATGTTAGTTATATATATGTGTATGTATATATTAACATACCGAGGATGTTTTCTTCACAGCATTATCACTGTAAACAGATGTCAATATTTCAGTAATTTCCTGATTACACTTACCACATTTCGCGAAAAACCTGAAGTATGTATGTTGCTCCGTGATTTCTTCAATTTCCATTTTTGACAAATTGTTAAAACAAGGGCAACTGAAACTGGCATAACTGGCACCATAGGCGCAGCTCAACAATCAACCAAGCACAGACCGGTCATCAGGTCTGAGGCAACCGGTGCCACATTTGGGTGGGGGGGGGTATAGTCATGGCAGCCAGATTGCACCAGTTTTCATTTTTTTTGCACAGACTATGTATATACTGGCTTTATAGGCATGATGATTCATTATTGATGCTTCCAGGTTTTTGAGCTTATCTATAAAATGCGTACGTACATATTAATGTCAGAGATTTCTGTTGACATATTCCTATTTTTATGAGTGAATCCTCGGGGTCCTTATAATAATTTTCTTTGGATTTTGTGGTCAATTGTCAGGTGGTGAGCAATCGTGTAAAAAATCAATTGTTATCTCTTCTAGTTGACGTATACTAATCGGCATGTTATTTTGTGGATTCACAGGAATGATTTGGTAAACAGTGAAATAGAGAGAGCCGTTTCAAGAATGCAGTCTGTCATTGATATGGGACGAGTGATCCGGGACCGCAAGACAATTCCTGTGAAGGTAGCGAGATAACTTACGGTAGAGTTACAGAAGGTGTGCATTGACATTGCAAAAGTGGCAATTGGCAGAACTCTTTTTTTCATGGAAGACTAAACTGTCCAAAATTGGTGTGTATGGGATAGAATGGTGTGTATGTGGCCGCTTGTCTCTGCCGGTAAACCTGGGGTGCTCCTTTCTCGTCCTGTGCCCACTTTCAAATTTCCTTATATCGTTAACTCAAGTGCTGTGCATTTCTAAGAGGTGTATCTTGAAAGTGCAAATGTCACTGAATAATGTTTAAACTAAAAAGAGTTGCATCTCAGCAGGATAATGAATACCAGAAGAAATGAAGTGCCAGTACAATGAGTTATAAGATGACCTGTAATTTGTTCTTAATTCGTAGTATTCATTTAAGCTTCATGACCAAGTGGCATTGCAACTGATATGCTTATTTTTATTTTTTTCATGGAAATGTGCTCTTGTAGAAGTTCATAGTCTTTTTAAAATGATAGCAAATTTAGAATGGTGCTAAAGCATGAAGATAAGAATTGATATTAGTAATCTTAAAATACATCCATAACTTTGTATCATATCATCCATAACATAACATCCATTTGGATAACTTTGTAGTGTCATAATCAGAAAAGTATTTAATATTCATGTTAAAATAAAACCTTATGGGATTAAGTGAGGAAGGAAATATGTAGATTGAAGAAGGGTGTATTTTAGTGTTTTGTGTCAGGTTTTTATTTGTTAAGGAAGGTAGAGAAATATATAGTTGCTGTGTGTGTCTATCCTAAACGTAGCAAAAAAGGTAAAGAGTTCCTAATAAAAATACTGCATTTTCTGGCCCACAAGATGCACTTTCTATACTTCAAAATATGCTTTGAAATCAGCCTGAATCTTGTAGACCTGGGGTACATTGGTATAATTTTGACCTAAAGGGTGCAGCAGGTGTGGCCTGACAAAATTCAATTTGAAATTTCTGCCATTTTATACCTCACGCAAAGGTTACCATTGGTGCCCAAATAAGCTTGAAGTGTCTACGGATCAGTCATGACCTCAAAATGGTCCCAATGCTGAGAACAAGTGCGGAGGATAGCGAAAGACCCATGTTTATTGAAAGTGTACATACTGGTCACTCAGCGGCAGAAGTTATTTGGCTCTTCAGGTACCAGAGACCAACGGTGTATGTATATGGTATATTTGTTTTGAGTGCCATGTAGAACAACTGAGCAAAAATTCACATTTTCTCTCGTCTGCATACTAAGACCAAAGTTGAGCCAAGATCCATGGGCTTCTAGGGCCATCTGAACATTTTTTCTATCAAGAGGCCCTCTTATACTGGATCTTACATGGCGTGAAATACCGTTTCAAGGTGCAGAGAAATTGTGCTTTCCATTACTAAAGAATATGAATTAATTCCAAGGAATGAAAATTGAGAGTTTCTGTATGTAATCCTCTGTATCATGGCCAAACACGTATTTTGGTCTTCTGTTTCTTGATTATCCGTGCTTTATCATGCATCCTTTAGGACACAGAGAGCATATCGAGAGTTTACTTAAGATAATTATTTTTAATTTTCAAGTCTAATTTGCTTTTCTTTTTTGATGTTTTAAAATCCAAGTAAGGCGTTTTGGGTGAATGTGGCTCCTGATTCAGTGGCAACATAAATGAAATGTGGAATTAGTGTAGTAGTTCCTTGTGTTTTGTATCGTTGCAGTACCCTTTGCCTGCAGTTGTGGTGATTCATAAGAGCGAGGAGTGTTTGAGGGACATCCTGTCCCTTAAATCGTACATCCTGGAGGAATTGAATGTGAAGTCACTGACTGTGACGACTGAAAAGCACAAGTATGGGGTGTCCCTACGTGCAGAACCAGATCATAAAACATTGGGTGCGAGGCTGAAAGGGGACTTCAAGAGCGCCATGACCGCAATAAAGGTAAGGTGAAGTGTGTGGAAGGAGATGGATAGACCTTGTGGTTGGTGGTTCGGTGGGCCAGACCAAGTTCCTCTTTCCTCGACTGGTGGCATGAGATGAGGATGAGTTAGGATTTCCAATTGATGATGAGGATAAGTTAGGATTTGAATTAAAAGGTTGATGATGTTAGGTTGTTGTTAGCATTATGTTTTCATAACAACTTTCTGAGTGAAGTGGCACAATTAAGTTGAAATTATGAAAAGTAAGAAAGAAGTTACAATTAGAGTAAAACCGTTAATTACAAAAGACAGTGAAACTGGGTTGATTGGGTCTCCCATAATTTAAAATACAGTCGAACACAAAAATAAGTTGAGCTTTTTTGGGGTCTCAAAGATGGTTCAGGTTTATGAAATTTAGGGTAGGAA
Source organism: Hetaerina americana (assembly GCF_022747635.1). Lineage (NCBI taxonomy): Eukaryota > Metazoa > Arthropoda > Insecta > Odonata > Calopterygidae > Hetaerina > Hetaerina americana. The sequence continues at coordinate 95,011 of NW_027286783.1, forward strand.
AAAATCTGAACCATCTTTGAGACCCCAAAAAAGCTCAACTTATTTTTGTGTTCGACTGTATTTTAAATTATGGGAGACCCAATCAACCCAGTTTCACTGTCTTTTGTAATTAACGGTTTTACTCTAATTGTAACTTCTTTCTTACTTTTCATAATTTCAACTTAATTGTGCCACTTCACTCAGAAAGTTGTTATGAAAACATAATGCTAACAACAACCTAACATCATCAACCTTTTAATTCAAATCCTAACTTATCCTCATCATCAATTGGAAATCCTAACTCATCCTCATCTCATGCCACCAGTCGAGGAAAGAGGAACTTGGTCTGGCCCACCGAACCACCAACCACAAGGCCTTGAGTATGGAGAGTATTTGATAAATGTGAGCCTCAAGAATGTGGCCTCCATTTTGCAGCCATAGCCTCTCCCACATCTCCTCTCTCTCAAATCCAAATGCCAAAGACAACAAACTGGAAAGTTCTCCAGCAACTGAATTCCCATCTCTTTGATCAAAAGGAACATCTGTACTTTCATGGATTTTCTCCAGGACATAAAACTTCCCTCATTGTACATTTGATTGGGATTTCATTCCGTTTATTATAAGTTCCTACTTTCACCAATTCCCACTCCCTCGGAACATTAAAAACAGCATTAATGGTATGTTTCTTCACAAAATACTGAAATATTTTTCTTCTCTTCGAATAGCACCTTTAGCAATTCTCAACTCATAACTTCCTGATCTTTCCAGACTTCCAACCAAACTTTCCAGACTTCCAACCAAACTTTCCAGGTTGTTTCTCACTGACGAGCAGTGTGTGTTGCACTGAAATCTGAGCCATTCTCAAAGAAAGTTGGCAAACATGTCTTCAGTTCTTGAATAATTATGCAGGACACAAAGTCTGCAAAAGCAATAGGCAATATTGTCTCTTGCCTAACATCTTCCCATGATTTTGATGTAAAAAATTGCTCGGCAACTCATTGATGCCTTCAGTTTGATTTCCATTTTTCTATTTATTTTAAGTTTGATTTTTTTTTCTAAACACAGTTTAAAATATTTTGCTATATCCTGGCTACGTTAACCGTAGATGTTCTTGTTACTTCCTTTGAAGCATCTATCCCCTTAATTTTGTCCTTGTTCTTGAGGATAGGGCAAATAGTTTATGTCGACCCATTGTAGGAGTCTGCTAGATCGTGAACATCTCAGGCCTGCTTTTCAATAATTTTATTTTTATTTCTACAGTTATTTTTATGCTCTAATATCCTTCTGCTCGTGGCTTTATCTTTGTGGACATTTTTAAAACTATGAACAAAATATCATCAAACTTAAAACTGAAGCAGCAGGTGCACAATCATTATTAATATCCCCCTTTCCTCTTTACTCATTACACCAAAGTTGCTCTTTGAGGGAGTTATTGAAAGGAAAATGTTTCAACTCATTTTGTGAATTACTCACTATGCGAGGCGCTTGTTGTTTTAAGTTCCAATATACTGCATCTCATTTAGCTGTATGAATTAGGAGTACTAATGTGTGCATGTGATGGATTCTTTCTAGCATGCTGATGCATGATTAAATCCTAGTTGGCATTGAGGAAGGGAACCTTCTCCCCTCCACTGTTAGATCTCACTCCAGTCTTCTCTTGGGTGGATATGGCAAGGTAACTAACTGATTCATGCATCTCTTGCTTTCACCAGGAGTTGACTGATGAGCAGATCAATCAGTTTTTGGCCAGCGGAAGCATTGAAATCCTCGGGCATACTCTGGAAACAGAAGATCTTAGGATAATGTTCAACTTCACCGGTACTGCTGCAAAGGAACTGGCAGAGAAGTATGAGGCACACTCGGAAGGCGAGGTAAGCATTCCTCTTATCCCAAAAAATCTAATTTGCATGTGTCTATCGTCGCATTTAACATCACAGCTTGGAAAAAAGTGTGAATCAAATATGGACGAGTTTGAAGTGTTGAAGTTTGTTTATTTTTCACTTCTCATGAATAGGCTTGTCAATTTTATAGGACTTCCTGGGTATCATTTTCCGACAATTCCTGTGGCACGCAGACTGGTCACAGTTGTTTCCGAAAACAACTCATGTTTGTTTTTTCAACTTGTACAGGATGCTGTGATATTTTTTTATTGCATTTACAAGTTTGGAACTTGTGATAAACTTATGTAAATTAGATTTTGTTTTTTTTCCACATCACTGATTAAACAAAATGCCACCTTTTTTGACAGTGGTGGGTTGTGTAAAGTGTGGATTGAGGCAATTTAGAGGCTACATAACTTGGGAACTGCCTGTATTGATGAAATATTAAGTATGTTGCTTGGTGCAACCACAATTTTGTGATAGATGTTAATGATGTAAAGTAGAAATTCGGTGAGGAATTCCCAAGATACCAGCCCTTAACTTGGGCCTAAGATTAGGATGATGAGATTTGCATGGCAGTTATTTGGGCTCCATCTGCACCCAAGGAAATTAAGAGGGAGATCAAAAGACATTCTTCCACTGAGGCTGATGCAAATTATTTTGACAATTTTCCAATTTTTGAAAATGATTACAAGAACATGGTAAAAAAAGTGTTCAGACTAATTAGAAAAGCATTTGAAAAAATGGGTTGACCCTCAATTAGCAAAAGTATTTCATTATAGACATCGAATACAATTCTGAGGGAATCTGTTTTCGGGAATGTGGATTGCTGATTCATATTAGTGCTGCTTTTAGGAGCTTTAGAGCTTGTACTATCAAAGCTGGGTCTTGATGCCTTTTCTCCATTGTGTCTTCCAGCAACAGTATTGCCTCTTTGCAAGGAACATAAGTGAATAAATTGCATACACCAAAGAAAATGGTTACTCATATACCTGGTTGGGAGCAATACTCTCACCGACATGCCAGTTGGATCACTTCAGTTTTCACTCCAACCATATTTATTATGGGGCAAATGTAGGGCATTCTTGGAATAATATACGTCTTGGAATATATTTACTAGAATATTTATATATATTTTTTTTGCAGGTTCCCCCCAACTTTCCCCATCCATTTGAAAATCCCCTAACCCCCTCATCCCCTACCCTTTCCTCCTGGTGCTGCACCCCCTGCCACACACCTTTTTGCTACCTCGCTGGGTATTGATGTAGATGTGGATGAATAATGGCTTTGCTTTTTGAAATGCATGTTTTTGGAAAGTAACCCTGGTTGGTGGACATCTCGGAGCAGTGTGAGGTTCTAAAGAGCAACTCGGAAATGATGCTAATGCTGAGTGATTTTTTGTGCATTTCTCACTTCCCCTTCTGCAGTGTCATAGAAATAACTGGCTTCATGGTGGGAATCAAAAACGCTGCAGATGCAGCACACCCCTCCAGACTTCCTTCCGTGGGACAGCTCTTGTTTCCCTGCAACTCTCCCCAATGCTCCCTTCTCTCCCTCCCTCCTCAGGCATGGCGCACACCATTCAGTATTTTGGAGTTGACATAGGAAGTGATTGTCAATTGGAGTCATGATTAGTATTTTGTATTCTGAGACATTGTAATGTCTTTATGCCATGCTTTACAGATTTTTATATTATTTTTAATATGAATGTAGTCCATAGGCTAATCATCATTGTACTTACCTTATGCCTTGTCTTTTACCGTTTGCTTTTTTGCTGATTAAGCAATCATTTTTGGATTTAAATGTTTTCTGCCTGGACTTGAAACTCGTTTTATATGGAAGAAAAGGGCAATTACAGACTAGGGGAAGTATAAACTTGGAAGAGAAGTTGCTAAAGGTGTCGTTGGAATTGGAAGAAGAGGTCAGCGGGGTATGATGTCTTGACAGCATGAGCAGGCACACAAAGAGGGCCCATTGATTTCTCTTTCCAGTTGCAGCTTGCTTTGGGCAGAAGTGGACTGACCAAACACTTGAGATTACATTTTGACACGAAAATGTTGTGATTGAATATTTAAAGATCAACCTCAACAGACAACTGTCTCAGTCAACTCCTCAGTTCATATACCGATCAGGTCTGGTCATACAAGTTAAGGAGCTGATGGAAGTTTTTTCTGTCCTGAACTCTCAATTAGTAGTGGTTAAAATCCAAAGTACAAGGGCCATAAAGAAATTAGTATCGGGTCATGCCGTATGGTGCACTTGCAATGCGAGTACAAGATGCAGATGGCTGGAGTGGGGTGATTTGTGGCGGGAGAGGTAATGGTAGATCTTGGGAAAGCAACGTGACTCACGTCAGTTAACTGTGGGCATAGTATATAGTGTGCGGATTGCTGTTCGACTGGACCCCTGTTCAACGGCCACGTCATGAATTCACGATGCCACTTTCCGTGGAGCTATAATATGCAATAAAATTGTGCATTAAGCTTGGAAAATTGGGTTCATGGATTTTATAATGCAAGACCTGAGAGTAAATGACTGTGAATGGAGTGGCATCTTGTTCATTCACCAACCAAATCAAAATAATTCATAGCAAAAGAGAAACACAAGAACTCATCCAAAAATTCTAGTAGGAAATTTTCAACCATCCATTCTGTTACAGTCAGTAAGCTGCCTATCCATGTCTAAGTCCTTTCTTTATTTTGGCTTCTGTTTCCCTTCCACTTTTCATTTGCATGGCTATTATACGATTCTTTTGGAGGTGATTGATTGAAGTTATTTAATTTATCTTTATTTTATTTAATTGATATCAAATCAATGATTGCATTTATTTTTTGCTTATTATATTCTTTTGATTTAATTTATTGCTTAAAATTGTTCTTTGCGCTGCAGCATTTGTATCAAAATACTTGAATGGAGCATGACCTAAACTTGAATTTGTTTCAGCTCCTGGTTCTTTTGGATGTAACTCCTGATCAGACTATGCTTGATGAGGGACTGGCGCGCGAAGTGATCAACCGAGTCCAGAAGCTGAGGAAGAAGGCGCACTTGGTGCCACTGGATGCAGTGGACGTGTACTATCAAGTGACTCCGGAGTCAGGAGGCCTGAGTGCCATAATAGTATCGCACAAGGAGTTCATTGAGAGCACCACCAAGACTCCAATGCACCCCTTGTGCGAGTATTCCTCACAGTCGGTGATAATGGATGAGAAAACTTTGGTAATTGGATCATGGTCAAGTGCTGTTGTTTCTATTGTTGAGAATGAGAGTCCCATAGCTGTGACTGCATGGGTAAATGGACTGACGGCATTCCCTCTTTACATTGCAGATAAAGGGGACCACCCTCTATTTAAAGCTTACAAAAAATTCAAACCTATCATCATCTCAGAAGAGTGTTGGAGAATTGGAAAATAAACCAATAGTTAGGTAAGTGTGCTCATTTACTCTTGTAATTGTAACACTGCTGTATATCGAAGTGGTCCATCAACTGTTGAACCAAGAATTTTTTATTACAGTATGGAAAATATAAATTTCATCTTCAAACCTGTAATTTATGTATCCTCAAATTACATGTTTGAAAATCCCTCAATTATTTGTCTAATTTTCAACATTTACACAAAGCTGTTATTTTGACCCCAAACGTAATCATAATCTTTATTTGCCATTTTATGGTTAAATACTATGATTGGCATAATAAAAAATTGTTGAAAACACAAAACAGAGTACTTGTATACATATTACTATACATTTGACTTGAAAACCAAGTTGTGATTGTGTGAGTGTCAAGGAATTCATGGACTGAATAAAAAGGCTTGGTCAATGTGCAATGATACAGTTTGAATTTGAATGCTGAAATGCTGGTGCTCTATGCTGGAACCGGTAGTTAATTCGATTATACAATGCTTTGAGCTTATGTCTGTTTCTTATTTTGTAATAATGCTTTTATTGAAACGCATAAGGATTTTATTTTCTATTTTCTTAACATCAAATAAGATAGCATGAATATATAGGTTGAAACTTTAATAATGTAATTAGTGGGGTATAGTGATTTGCAATAACTTCTACATGTGTCATGACTGATCACTCTGACCGATTCATTTTGTGAGTGAAGGACAGATTTGACACCCTAGAGGAATTGAGCCTTTCTTTATGCTATAAAAATGTTCTTCCCGCTCTTTGTTTTTTATTATCTATTAATTAAAATATAATCAAATAAGGCCGTGGGGGTGGGCAACATTCCTGTGGAACTACTGAAATTTTTAGGAAAATGTGGGAGGAAGAGGCTGTATGGGCTTATTCAGAGTATCTAAGAGGGAGGAAACTGGCCAGAAGACTTTGTGAGATCAGTGTTAGTTCCTATTCCGAAAAAGGTAAAGGCTAAGCTAAAGTGGTTCTCAGGATCATCAACAAAAGGATAGAGAATAGGGCAAGTGATTACTTAGGGGATGATCAGCTTGGGTTTAGGAAGGGAAGTGGCATGCGTGATGCCATTGCAGTAGTGAGATTATTAATCGAGAGGAATATAGAATACAACCAGGGCGTATTCGCCTGTTTCGTTGATTTCGGAGAAGTATTTGATAGAGTGAATTGGGATAAACTAATGAGTATATTGCAGAAAATAGGAATAGATTGGAGGGATAGGAGGCTAATCCAGAGCCTGTACATGTCTCAGAATGCTCAGGTGCGAGTGGGGAACAGGGAGTCCGGATGTGCAATGTTAGGAAGAGATGTAAGGCAGGGTTGCTCATTATCACCGTTGCTGTTCAATCTGTCAAGATGCTTTCAAGATGTCTCAGACTGCTCAGGTGCCAGTGGTGGATGGGCAGTGTTAGGAAGAGGTGTAAGGCAGGATTGCCCATTATCACCATTGCTGTTCAACCTTTTTGTAGAGGAAATGATTAAAGAGGCACAGGAAGAACTGGAGGTAGGAATGAAAGTGGGCGGGGAATTCATAAAATCAGTTAGGTTTGCCGATGACCAAGCTTTAGTTTGTCAGTCAGCCCAGGGGTTGCAAGCATTGCTTAGTGAATTGGAAATTCAGTGCGACAGGTATGGGATGAGAATCAATAATAATAAAACAAAGGTTGTGCGATTTTCTAGAAAGAAAAAGGCTAAGCTAAACATTAAAATAGGAGGGCAAAAACTAGAACAGGTAGAAAAGTTTATGTATCTCGGAAGTGTTTTGGACCAACACGGTCAAAGTAGTAGGGACGTAAGGAGAAAAATTGCAAAAGGCAAAGAGGCTTTCACAAGGGGGAGGGAGTTGATGACAGGGACATTGAGTAAGGATATTAAGAAAAGGCTCGTTAAAACTTTGCTATGGAAAGCGCAGAAACGTGGTCGTTGAAACAGGAGGATAGATGTAGACTGGAGGCTTTTGAGATGTGGGTGTGGAGAAGAATGGAGAAGGTGAAATGGACCGAGAAGAAAACAAATGAGGAAGCACTTGGTATGGTGGGTGAGGAGGGGGGTTTCTTGGGAGAAATCCTATGGGGACAGGAAAAATTAAACAGCTGCATGGATAATAAAGGGAAATACAAAGTGATACAGTACGTGGCTCAGCATTTCACCAAATCATGTGCTGTCCAACATTACATCTCAACCAAAATCACACGGACCAACATCATATACTGTCCAACATCACCCACACTCATGGTCCAACTTCTCATTCCGTCCACATGGCACAGACACCAATATCACATGCAAGCATTGCAGGGGAAATCACCCGATCCTTAGTGTAGTCTTATACCTGTCCTTAAAACTCATAGCATTTGATGGAAAGGGCTCAAGTAACTCTCCAGGTAACTGGTTTCATTCCACATTACTTCCATTTAAAAGCCAAAACTTTTAGGTATTTTATTTTTTGGGTTCTTATTTTTATTTTAACACTGTGGATGTTTTTCTCCTTAAAATTTGATTTGTGTATTTCCTTTCTTTAATCTTCCCATGCTATCTCATTTATAACTATTCTCTGCATTGTGCCTAACATCTTCCTACTACTTTGCAAACTATCCCATTTCAAAATGCCCAATATGTCTGTTGTGCTGGGGGATCGAGATGGTGCGGGGGCTAACGTACCAGCTTCCCACCCTGAGGGCCCGGGTTCAAATCTCGGCGGTGTTGAATATTTTTCCGAGGTATCTCGATCCTTACTTGAGGTGCTTTGTGGAGGGCACTTTGAGTACGCCGTCCATCGGATGGGACGTTAAGCTGCGGACCCCTTGGCGCGTTTCGTAAAGAGTAGGCTAATGCCAACGCCAGGTTTCTCTCCACCCTTCATCCTTTCCTGTCCATCCCCTATGGCGCAAATGACCTCAGTTGTCGGTCGCCTCCCCTAAATACTACTACTACTCTGTTTTGCTATATGGCCTTTTGTGCCTTCTGAGTATGTATCTGGCTACCTTTTGTTGCTTTTTTCTATCTTTTTATGGCACATACCATATACAGGCCCCTAACCATGCACAAATATTCCAGGATTGGGCAAACCAAGACCTTAAGTGCTTTTTCTTTTGTAGCTGTACAGATTCCTTTTAAATTTCTCACTACCGAATGAAGTACTTTAATTGACTTCCATGTCATATAATCAACTTGATTCCCCCACCCAAGTTCGTCAACTCCTAAACATTTTCAGGCACTGTTACGTGGGATTATATCTCCAAAGATAGTGTAAGTATACGATTGTAATTTCTTTTTATTAGAACAATTTAATAAATGCTCTTACTTATGTTATTGCCCATATTATAATTTATAACCTATTTGCCCAGTCGAACGATGTCATTTTGGAGTATCAGTTGGTCGTTAGCTTCTTCTATCCATCTGTAGATGATGCGATGCGATGCGATGATGCGATTTTACGTTTTACGTTAAGAAGTACGAGTCTTTCTTTCTATTTCAATAATGGATTAGGTAGATTGTTTACGCAACTCAGAAAAAGTAATGGCCCTATAATGTTACTTTGTGGAACTCCTGATATAATGTTCCCCTCTAAAGAAAAATGATGCCCTATTTTCACTCTTTGAATTCTACCAATGAGAAAATTTTTAATCCATTGCTTATTTATTATAGTATTTATTATGTATTTATTATATTATTTATTTATTATATAATACTTATGAGTCCAATGGTCAAGGCTCCAACTTTAAAAATTACCTATAGTGATGCACTCAGTCGAAAGCTGTCAATAGACCAGCAACCACCTCATCAGCTTCTTTTCTCTCATCTATTGTATCGCTGATGTAATGACTCAATCATAAAAGCTGCATTTTGTGACTTTGTCCAGTTCTAAACCCTAGTTGGTGGTTTTCTTCCCAGTTATGTGAATGTGTGGCTGTGTGATGGTCTGCCTACTCGACTGGGCATCAAAGGCTCCCATGGAACACTCCTTTTAGAGAATCCTGTAGGCGAGAACCTGCTCCTCTCAATGGCACAATTCCAGAAAGAGGTATGCGATGCCATGGCGTTCCTTCAAACTACATGCCAACAGATAAAGAGAGCATAAGGAATTGTGTGGTGCCATGAATTGTTGAAGCATGGTTTCTATTTTTTTCATAAAATTCTTAAATGTTTGGTTTAACTAGAAAATCTTTCCATTCTAAAAGCCTGTGCTACTTTTCTCATGAAATTTATCGATATTAACAATAAATGATTTGTGAAAATGTTAAATAAATAAACAAATCTGCCTCACTGGCATCACTGCAGCAAAACTGGATGAAATCAATGTGTTTCTAGCCAGTGTTTTTCTTTGTGCGAGGGGCTTTATTTGGTCCTCTTATCCTTCATATAGAAACTTTTGTGATTTTAAGGTAAAACATTTGCTCTGTAGAACAGTTTCGAAAATTCCACAATTTTTAGTACAGCTTTGTGGGGTAAAAAAATGAAAATCATAGGTGGTTGCATGTGATGTGCTTAAGAGTTAACAGCAAGTTACCATATTTCTCTCTGATTAGGTTGACAACCTCTTTGGCCTCTACGGTATAAGATACAAGCTTTGCCTCTTTGATGGTGGATTGCAAGAAATTTCACACAATTCTGAGGTTGACGTAAAGAATTGGATGGGGAAAGAGATATTCATTTGCCCCTTGAAGGAGGATGCAAGTATTAAGTGTGAATGCCCACAAAAAGGAGAGACAGCTGTCGGGTAAGTGACATTAGCGATAGTAGTAATTTTCTGCAGGAAGTATTTAAAGATTCTCATTCATTTTCCTATTAGTTAGGGTTTCTTTGGGCAGTAATATGCTTAGTGATAAATATCTCTCTGATTGTAATAAAAGGAGCTGAGTTACTTCATGGTTATATGATGGCCAGTTGCTTCAGACTACGTGGTCATCACCCTTGACTAAATCTTCAAAATGGGATTAACCCATTACCAAATAATTTATTGAAGAATATATCAATGTTGAAATAGCTCATTAAAATAAGCAATATCAATGTGAAGTGTACATTTTGTCGATAACCATTGACTACTTGTTCCTGAAATCATTTCAAATTGGCCTAAAATTTGAGATCCCTATGACTTGTGACGAAAGGGTATTAGTTTTAAAAATATATTGTATCAGATATATCTGACACAATGAACTGGAGGCAGGTAGCGGTCACATAAGCATCGTGGAAACATTTTCCCCATGACACACATCCTAGTGTATTATTTTTGTGAACAAGTTAGTTTAAGCTAATGTATTATTTGAAAATTAATTAATAATTTCAAAGCAAAAGAAAGCTAAAAGGAAACGAGATTTGTAGCTGAAACATACTGCTTAATGCTACCTCATGTCAACCTTCTAGGCACATTGTATTTTCCTTATAATGTTTTTATTGTGTTGCTCGATTGATGCACTTAACTATATTTCAATCATTGGTATGTAGCAAAATGTTGCAATCTTTGGGGATGGCACAGACAATAATATCATCCACCACATAGAGGGCAAGAAACAAGGGGCTAAGGATACAGGCTGTGTGTGATACCCTGGATGTGAGGGTACAGCAATATCTCTCTTAAGATCCCATGAGAGGTTTTTATTATTCAAACTTTAATTCCATGCTTAGGTTGTGTTATTCTTTTGATATTACATAAATTGATACTAAAAGCAACTGTTTTCTCTACCTGTATGACGTTCCCATGCTACTTACGGTTGAATGCCAATAGACTCCAAGTTTATCGGGAGAGAAGCAGTATATATTAGCAGAGTGGTGACATCCCCCCATTAACCCTATGCGAGTCAAGTTTTGTGGCTGGGCCATGAATGTGTTAAACAAAACTAAATGTGCTGCATTGTATAACTTAAAGATTGATTTGGGATTTTTTTTAGAAAGTGTTTTCAATGAAATATTTAAACTGTTTGTGCTACTGATTCAAAACAGTGTGATATTATCTAAATTTATATTAAAAGCAGCCATTATCTGTGCCTGATGCTGGAAAAAATACATAATAGAATATGAAATAGATAAATATTTTCCAGTGAATCGTTGTATAGATTGAAATTATACGTGTGTACCCCTGCCCCATAAGACACAGGCTGATTTTAGAGCACATTTCAGAGTAAAACATTCGCTTCGCCTTTCCACATAAACTTTTCACATAAAGTTTATGTGGAAAGGCGAAGTATTTTAAATTTAATTTCAACAGAGAGCAAGTATTTTCCACCTTAAGCATTTGTAATCTAGATCACTGCCACACAGCTGATTCAAATTTATGACATAATATTTTAAATAGTTATTTCAAAATAATGACCTTATAAGAGCTATTCACTCTCCTGCTAATATACCACCACGTGATTCCTGCAAACCTTTTTTAATTAAGTATGGAATCATGACTGTATTTAGTTTATATATCTTTAAGGCTCTGATTCATGTGAAAGTTAATCTAGAAACTAAGATCTCACATTCATAATTACACCACAAGGGGTAAAGCAAATCTATATATTACTTATTGTAGACTGTCCTCAACTTACAACTCATTTCATAACAAGAACACTCGACTGTATAGTTGTCTGCTTACACAGTTGAAATCAGACTGTGTCCTGAATTTCATGAATATATGGTATATACCTGGTTACTTGCTCACCCACTTTCTTTTGTGAAATCTTTATCACATTAAAGAACTTATGTTTATATATTAAGTAATATTTACTTTGGCAACATTTAATGTAGTTGCACCAATTATCAAAATGAATAAAGTATTATTATTATTAATAGAGGAAATTAGTCATCATCATTTTAATTTTTATGGAAAATAAGTTTTGTTTTAATATGTACCCCATCATACTAGCCATGTAAAGGCATGTGAAGAACAAAATGAGCCTTTTTTAAATGAATTTGAAATGGATGGCTCCTACTTTGACTTGAGTTGGGAAATCATGAATGGATTATCTGCAGGGCATACATGAAACCCATGCATATTGAGAAATTGTCTGTATTTGAATATTAACATATTTAATGAGAATAAGTTGACCAGTTTTGAAGTACAAGGAAACTTATCATTTAGTTTGATTTTCAAATACTGTGATTTTGTTAGACTGAGTGATGTCAAGGAGGATAACTTCCCAGAAATATAGAAATTCCCAGTTTACTTTGAGAGGTGAAGTTACCTTTGCAGTGATGTTATTTATTTATTTAGTAAAAATTGTGCACATACAGCAGGATTGCCAATTTATAGTGACACGTATAACAGCAACATATAAGGACACAAACATACAAACATCAACAAGACTATAATTAGCAGTTATTAGAGATAAATTTTCATAGAAATAACAAAAACAGTGAAAGAAAGGAACAAAACCGGGATGTGGGAGTGAAAGGAGAGATTGTGCTAGTTCTTTTGAGAGAGATGTGTCAGAGAAAGGTTTATAAATGTGTTGGCTGGGAGTGAGAGGGGGTCAATGCTTTCGGGAAGGGAATTCAGTAAAGCGGGGAGACGGAAGAAAAGGGAACGTTTGGTGAGGGACAATCTGGGAACGGGTTGGTGGAATAAAGAGTGATCGCGGGTAACTCGGGGGGGAACTCTGAAATTGATAAGGGAAATTAGTTCAGGACAGTCGTTAATGCAGTTAAGGGTGTTATGCATGAGTTTTAAATCGGATTTTAGACGTAGAGTGGAGAGATTACAAATCGAGAGCGAGGAAAGAAGTGATTCAGTGGGCGAGTCCCGAAGATGGGGGACCCTGTACTTGACAATTTTACTGAAAAAATTTGTTATCGTGTTAAGGGTATTAAGGTTAGATAGGGCAGACATGGACCATATAGGGGAGCAGTAGGTAATTAATGGTAAGATAATGGTTGAGAAATATGCGGTTAGAGATTGTACATCTTTTATTTCTGTGTAGCGGTAAAGTAGACCTAGAAGAGACATGGCTTTGCATTTAACTGCTTTGATATGACCTGAGAAATTTAGTTTGCGATCAGTTAATACACCAAGATCCTTGACAGAAGCAACACGATTCAGAGGAACTGAATTAATTGTATAGTTAAAGGAGAAATTATATAGTAAGAGGAGCTTTTTTTAGGGAGAGAACTAGAGTATTGCATTTATTTGAGTTTAAATTTAGCATCCATGTGCTGCACCATTCTGAAATTTTATTTAAAGCCTCCTGAAGGTGGTAGCAATCCGTGGGGGAATTAATTTCCTTAAAAATTTTGCAGTCGTCGGCATATAGTAACGTGTGGGCTAGGGAGGTCAGGACTAGGGAAGCTAAGTCATCAATGTACAGATTAAAATCAAAAGGATTCTGTTAAGTAGTTGTTTTTTTCCTCTTACCTGATAGTTTGAATTTTCCTTGGATGTGACGGGTAGCTTTCGCGATGCATGCTATGACTATAGCAAACCTTGAAACTGGCAGGGGGTTGAGTTTGCACTCGGCTCTGCTCCAATCATTCAAAATGCTCTTTTCAGAAAGAAGGGACAGTGAATATGTTTATTACGAGGTGAGCCTTTGGATTGACCTCTGACTCTTATTCTTCCCAAAAGTGTTAAATGGACGTTTCAGTCCAGAGTGTAACCACTTTTTCCTCTCAGGTTTGTCAACATTGACTTTGAAGGGAAGAAAGGAACGATCCTGTTGGAGAACCCAAGCGGTGACCGATCCCTGGGCATTGAGGAAGTGGAGAGAAGGGTCATGATGCTGTATGGCTTGCAGTGCAAGCAAGTGAACCTCTTCTCCTCGTCGGACTGCTCCTCGCCCCCGCTCGGCCTCATGGAGCCAACGCTGAGGGGCACCACTCTCTTCGCAAAGCCCGTTTAACCAGGAACAGTGGTGGTGGTGCTCAAATGGCTGGGCAGTCACACTTGCACGTTGTTATGTTTCATATTTATTTTTAATGTGATTGTCAATGTCGATTCTGATGATATACCGTGAGTTACAGGGTTTTTAATGATTTTTATGTCAAGAATTACCCTTTTGTCCCAGGAAGTGAAAATGTTGCAAGTCTAATTTACGCTGTGTCGAACAGTAACTGGTTTTGAGAAATAAAAATGGAATAGAAGCTCTTAATAGGTTTTTTCACTGTTTGTTGAACTCTTTGGAATATTCCTTAGATTATCCAGCATAGTTTTGGTCAGCGATTATCTGATGAAAATGTTCTGGAAATATAGGATTAAAGCTGTACCAATGCCAGAGTATAACGTGGTGCACATAAATATTTCAAGTTTGTGAATATGTTTATCTGAAATACCTTAACGATTTACCAGCAGTGTGATAGTGAAATTGCACTATTTGCTTGTTTTACAGTTAATAACTCAATAAAACTCTTTCTTGTCCCTTAAAAGTTTGAAATAATAATCAAATTACAGATGAGTTGATTGGCCAAAGGATCACGGCACGCAACCTTAACTCTTCAAGCAAAAAAATCATTGGCCTATTGAAAACATGCCTTTATTGTATTGCTGCATAGCAGATAAATATCACATTAGATTAGGGACAGCATAACGTGAATACAATTCAATTTCTGACTGATTAATGGTTGAATTGCATGGTTTTCCCAGTCAATATTAATGTTTTATCTGATTGGTTCTACCAAACAATGATAGAGTAGGGTGTGCCAGTAAATGAAATAGGCATGTTGTCCATGCCAACACCTTGTGGACTGGACACTGTCAAAAGAGTCTGTGACTTTATGCTGTGGAAAGGTTTTCTCTTTTACTCTTTTTTCGATATTTCATGCATTCTTTGATTATCGCTGGTGCATTAATGCATCTTTTCATAGATTCTTTTCTGGCCTTAGACTTTTGATAGTTGGAATTGGTTCGTCATGTGCTGTATTAATACAATTTATATGCAGTGGACATTTTCACAGACAGCATGATTCATTCCGGGATCTTCCTCGTAAATAATAATAATATACTTTATTCATCTTATAATCATATTCACATATGGTAGATGTCATCATTTTTCACATTTTTTTTCGAGACTTTTGAAAGGAACATACAGTTGTTCATAGATAATATACTACTATTAATAATCATAAATAAAATACTTGTATTGAAAATATTTGTATACATAGACCTAATATTCTACTCACACTAGACCTAATAGTTTTAGGCTAGTAAAGTCTAGCTCACAATACTCCTCTATTTAGTATAAAGGATTGGAGGTCAGCGGAAACCTGTGGAACACCACATTGCAGGCTGACTTTACAGAATTTGGAAGCATGTTAAACAATTTGATAGGTAGACCTTCAACTTTGTAAGTCCTGTCTAGCCTACAGTATGGAAAATCCATATTAGACTTTGCTCTGGTGTTATGGCTGTGAACGTTAGCTCTAGTGGAGTACATACTCGTATTTTCTTTTACATTAACTAATGAATAGAATGTATATAAATTGTAGAGTCATAATTTTTAAATTTAAAAAGAGAGGTCTACAGTGTTCAAGCGGACATGAATTAGATAAGGTACGGACTGCCTTTTTCTGCATCACAAAGATTAGCTTAATATCAGATTCATGCCCCCCCCCAAAGTCTAATGCCATAAGTGATAATGCGAGTGAAAGAATGCATAGTAGGCATTAAAGCGAGAAGACTCATTTAGTGAAACAATTTTCCTGCATAAATTAACGTAAAATAACATACTGCATTCCATGCATTTTATTCAAAGAAAAATATGTATGCATTTTTTAGGATCGTGGATCATCTTCATTGTTTCTTCTGTCGCAGAATGAACCAACTGGGAATGCAAACTCAATTTCTAGAAAACAAGGGAAATAAAAATAAGTAGTTCATCACCTCTGATAAATTCTTAATTCTTTTTACTTGAAAATTCTGCAGACATTTCTCTTTGCCGATGCTTCAAAATTTTGTGAAAATGTGGCAGCATTATCATTAAACAAATGTTAGCGTGCCTAGCTGCCACCTTATTGGGGTGATGTTTCTCAAGTGAACAGTTCTTCTCGTTTTCTTATTCTCCACCAAACCTCTACATCACATTCAGCAAGTTCAAATTCCAAGAAACTGCGGGAGATGCCACAACAGTAACTTTTGACGGAGTCATCCACTAATATGCATTTCAATGCAACAATTCAGAGTGTAAAAATCATTCGCCTTGACTGGGATTCGAACCCAGATCCCTCTCAATGTACAGCCGAGTGCTTAAGCCTGTTAAGCTATTGAGGGTTCCTTATACACTCTGAAATTTTTTTTGACTCCGGACATCAAGGGATCTGGGTTTGAATCCTGCCCAAGGCGAATGATTTTTATGCTCGGAAATTGTTGCATTATTCAGGATGCTCTTCTGGACCTGACATTTTTGAAGGCTTATGGTGTTACTCAATGGTATACGGCTTGTGTTGGCACAAAAAAGCAAAAGCGTTAGATGGCCTTTCTTTGGCTTATAGGTGGGAAATGCTTTCTCCTCGGCTGTTACATAGGCTCACTTCAGCATCTTTTCCCAAAAGAGGCCTATCTTGTCATAATTAAAAGCCTGTTGGGGTAGGTAAGCCTCAGACGCTACGAGCTTCTTGAAGTCACCGATGAAGTTCTCCGCTACCCTAGAGACAGGGCTCACCCCTACTCCATGTCTCGTAATGCTGTGGATGCTGATTCTTCTCTTGAACTTCTAGAAACACTCATGGGTTCCCTTTATACCTCTTCTGCAGCCTTTAATGATCATGGCATCTTCTTAACGAGGTCAGTGCAAATCAATTTCTCCTTTTCACGAATGGTTTTCTTGTTAACAGTGTCGCCTTGCCATTGCTCTTCATTTATCCTTATGAAGAGCAACCCTTCAACATCATTGAGAGTATGTAACCATTGTGTAAATATTCTTTTGCCCCTTTGAAGCATCCATCTCCTTAATCATGTCTCTGAGGATGGTGCAAATAGGTTATATTGAGCAATTGTATGATGCTAGAGCAGACATGCTCACACCTTGTTCTCACTTTTCAATGATTGTTACATTCCATTTCTTTGGCTATATTTCATGCAAGTCTCTCTTTTTGCAGATTTTTCTTCGGGGACAGTTTTGCATGGGTTTCAGTTAAAAAAATCACAAATAATATGCTGGAACAAAACTTTGGAAAAATGTATGGTCACTAGTTGCTCATTTTATACTGACAGGATTTTTTATCTTTGAATACATTCTCCAAAAGAATTGTTTTCCTTTTTTGATAATTTGATACATGTATCAACGAAAAAATACAAACAAGTACTAAATTTTCTATTGAAACGAATGAAAATGCACTCACATTGATTAACTTTTCTGAACAATACCATTCATAATGAATAACTGATCGTAGCACTTTTCCACTAGATAAAGTGGAAAAGTGCTACGATCAGTTATTCATTATGTTCGACTTCCACCACATCACGCCTGAAGCTACTCAATTTAATACCATTCATATTTTAAATAACTCGGTGCACTTTTGAGTTGAATGCTTTTTGTGGTATTTCATGAAACAATTGTTAGGATGGATACATAGCAGAGAAATACAATGCATATTGCGCACTTAATTCTCATTGTTGATGGACAGCTAGTATGCCTACGCTGAGGCATTTTTATTGCTCTGTCCAGCGTTGATGACCATGAAAACAATCATCTGGTGTAGTCTATATTGTGGTGTTGATTTTGTTGCTGGTGGTATGAAGAGTGTGTATGTTTCAGGATTATGTAGACATGCACCCAACTTGCCGAGTTTTTTTCACACTCAATTTTCCACGCAAAATTGAAAACGTGTGTGCCTTGTAATGTGCCTGATGCCTCTACTATTTCATGAACTTTGATTCACTTTTCACTCCAAAGATATGGTCGGTTTTGTCAGATATTAGGAAGGAAGTCACTTCCGCTGGATGTCCCAAATGGTGTTCATCATTTGTAATGTGCAGCCACGTTTATACCAGTTTAATTTTACTTGTTTGGACTGCATTAAATAGTTGCAAACACAGAAGCAAATGAGTACAATAAGTACCATGAACTTCATTCAACTCAGCTCTTTCAGGGTTAATCCTTTTCAATGAAAGTGTTTCATAACCTCATGAAACTTATATTTTTTTCATTTTTCTAAATAAATGAAAATTCATTGCTTCAATTGACTACTAAAATGAAACCATTTGTTAGATGTAGCTGACACTTTAATAGCAATCTAGTGAGAGATGAGGGTTACTGAAAGCAAACCTTTCCTGATACACCATGGTTTGTATAAAATGTATCGGGAAAAGTTTAGGAAAAATAGATTTATTTCAGATATTGCTACAATGCCTTAAAATTCTTCAGAGTGTATCCCTTGAGTGTCGACACACTTTTGTCGGAGGCTTTTCCACGACTCGAAGGCTTCCTGATAGGTGGATTCCGGAAGGTCCTTGAGAGTATGCGAGCAAGCTTCTTTTGACAGCTCTTAGGGTCCCAAGGTGGTGTCCTTTGTGGGAGGATTTCACTTTTATAGGGATTAGGAAATAGCCTGCTGGTGCCAAGTTGGGACTGCAAGGGGGTTGGTGAATCATTACAATGCAGTTGCAGGTCTTCGCAAGCAGACAATTGACTCTGCTCTTGGTCATCCATCAAGACCTTCAGGAGGAGTTGAGCAAACAACTTTTGCTTCGCCAAATTTTCAGTGATAAATGGTGTGCGCTGTCATCTTATGCCTAGGCTGATACAATTTGGAATCATGTACACATTTAACTGATGGTCTGTATTCAGCACTTCTTGCACCCATCAGGAAAACAATGGTAAAGATACTTTTTATACAAATGTTGAATGAAAAAAATACCGCCGACCCCGGTGGCGGCGGGGTAACGTCCTCGTCTGCCATTCCAAGGGTCGCGGGTTCGATTCCCGCCTGGGTGAGTTTTCCTCCACCTAGGGCTTGGGTGTTTGTAAATGTGATCATTGTTATCGTTGTTAATAGTTCGATGTAAAGGCCAGAATGCGCTGTTTTCGGACTTATACTGAATAAATAAATAAATAAATAAAAGCCATCTCTTGGATATTCTCAGCAATTCTTGAAGGACCCATGTACGGGGTGTGGTGCGTATCTCCGGACAATTTTCAATTTGAATTTCCTGTCATATCATAGTTCCACTGGTGGTCGCAATTGGCTTTCTTGAAATCTATAGGCATCTAGTAAACAGCCATAACCTCAAAATGGCCAATATGTTATGCACAATCGAAGAGCCACTATTATCGAAAGTGTTCGCACTGGGAGTTCGCCCAGTGAAATAGTTCGATTCTTTGGGTACCCCAGATCGACTGTTTGCGATATTGTGGCGAAGTATAATGCTTCGGAGAAGTCTGGGGAAAGTTTTGCTTACCCGGCGAGGAATCTCATTCGAGGAAACGCTCGGGAGCTGATTTCAGAGGAATTTTGCAAATTTTGAAGAATGTCGTGAAACTGTGGATGGTAACTTGGCCTTGGGGAGACAATATGTCTTTCAACAGGACGGTGTACCAGCGCATACGAGTCATTTAATCCAAAACTGGCTCCCAGATAACATTGACATGTTCTGCTCAAAGGAGTTCTGGCCCCCTAACAGCCCAGACTTGAACCCTCTCGACTATTGTGTTTGGAGAGTAGTCGAGAGAGTCATCAATGAGACAAGGCACCCTAATGTTGCATCTCTACGCACAGCTATCGTAGCAGCATTCACGAATATGGAGGGCACTGTTTTACAAAGTGCGTGCGATCGATTCAGGACAAGATTGGAATGCGGTCATTGTAGTTGAAGGGGGTAATTACATTGAGTAATGTTACTCTTGACAGATACCACTACTTTCATGTGCAAGGATTTTCATTTCATTTGTATTTTTTTTAAATAAATTTGCTTTTAAACAAAAGTTTCATTTGTCCAGATTTAACTGCCATACCCTGTATGCCATTGCACAAGAGTGATATGTATCTTTATTATTTTATTTAGATATCCTATTATGCATTATCAAACAGTTTGCAGCAACCATTGACGGGAATGAACTGCCTCACTGGACTATTTTTTTACCTAACAACTCGAGGCTGTGCTGTTGTTTCGTTCCACATTTTGAAAGTGAATGCTGGCTCAGTCAGCACCCATACATCTAAGCAATAAATACTCTTGTGCCACGTAAAGCACGACACAATTTCCTGTCTGAGCACACCAGTTCCTCCCTGCACAGTCCTTCTGAATGCCTCCCATATTCAAGTGGGCATAACTTAACCACTGAAGTTATAATTTTGCTATGAAGGAATTTTTTCAATTTCTCAGTAATGACCAGCATATACCATTGATTCAGTGAGTTCTTTGATGTTATGAACATTTTAATTATTAGAAAAATTTGACAATTCATCCACCCAACCCTCCCATTTTATTGTTATTTACAGTACCTTTGTCAGTGTGTATCTACAAATATAAAGTTAGACCATCCTGTTCTGCTAAAACAAGCTTCTTGAGTAAAATGACTATCATGCGGAGAAAGATGTTAACTACCATTTGGAAGGATTAAAAAAGTTGAAGAGCGGCACTGGGAAAATTTTATCAATTTTAAAGGAGGCTTAAGCTGGAAACTTAGGAGACTACCCTCACTCCCTCCCGTTGTTGCTTCACCTTTTTGAAGATAATTGATGAAGACAATTCTCTGACCATCCTGAAGAACAGTCGCCCGGTCACCTTCCCGGCCGATGGAACCGTATTTACCTTTTTCAGAGCAGGTTCACCCTTTGCAGTCAACTGCTTGGACTGCTCTTTCCATCTCAGAAATGTAGTGGCGTATCTAATTTCCATCCACAGTTATGAAGAGATGCAAACAACCTGATATTCTTAGCAAAAACTGCCTCAACAGAGCCTTGGAAACATTCATCTAATGCATTTTTGGTCCAAAGTGAGCTAATGAGGAACCCAACCCGCAATTAGTTTATCAATGTCCAATTCTACAATCAGAATACTGGAATGACAAACTCTTTCTTTCAATATGCCGATCAGCCATCTCTCTAACCTTAATTTGACTTTCCTCCAGTACCATTAGGGAAACTTTAAATGTTAATTGGTGGTGGTCACAGTTTTTGGCCATCCCGAATGGTCATCATTAGCCCAGCTGGTGCGGCCACATTCAAATTCAGCTGCACAAAATTTCATGGTCGTTAATTATGCTGCTAAGTCCAACCCATACACAGCATCCAATTTGTCATTGATACGTGTCTGCGTAGTGCCTTTCCAAAATGAATATTTAATGACGGCTCGATACTTAATTTTTTACATTTTTGCAGAAACCCTCACAATTACTCACTCAATAGATTGTCATATAACAACAGAAGAGTCCAAAATGGCTGAAAGTTTGGCGAGTACCTCTCAGCATATGTGCAAATACATTTCCCAGCTTTAGTTGAAGAGTGATACCATCTTCATGTCAAGGTCGGAAACTTTTCAGAAAACCGTCATTATTATGTTAAACGGCTTCTCATTAAAAGTTACCTCTTATGAACAGTGATTTCATTGAATGAAGTGATTATTTTTATAAATCAACGTCACTGGTTTAAAAAGTTGGGATCAGCATTGGAATCGCAGAGAGTTGGGAATCTTTTTTTGTAACCATGAGGTTTGTAATTGCATTGATGAATATAAGTAGTCAAGTCTTACAGTAAAAGTTATTGAGCAGGTAAACGAATCATAAAATATTGCAAAAATTCAAGGATTATGTGAATTATGGATATGGAAATATGAAGTTTCACTTCACATATTTTTATTAGCTGTATCTTAATATTCTTTTCATTTTTATTCCTTTTACATTTCAAATACTCTTAACCCACTTCCATTTTAGTTTTCATGAAAACTTCAATGAGGATAGGATTCTGCAATCATTGTCAGAAAACTTCATGAATAAGGGATTCTTTGTGAATGTCATCATAACAGTATCGATCGAGAAAATGAAAAATTGTTATGAAATCCACTCTATGGTTTTTGTTTTAGATGGCCTTGGTTTCATCACATCACAACAGCATTGTGAACCTGATGTCATCACGATGCAGCAAAACCCAGGTAACATTCACGTAAATCATTAAGTGGATTTTGTTAACCCTGCGACAGGGTAACTTCCGTAAAATAAAGCCCATGGCAATTTCCTCCAATAATGTTGTTTAGTTGCAATTTATTTTCAGTAAATTCATACATATGCAGACCATATTTGAAATAAATCTCTGATGCAAGTATAAGATTATAAAAAAGTCGTGCATCATTTTATACATAAATATAAAATTTGAAGTAAGTGACTCTTGATTGTAAATACACGACTCATATTCCAACGGGTGCAAAGGTTTTCAGAAATTTGGCAATTCCGGGAAATCTTTTCTCTGCAGTTCTGTAGAGCACCTGAAATTGATTCACAGCACTGAAATAGTTGAGCATATTCCCTGGATGACGTATTAGATTGATTAACACTTTCTGATCACATACCTCTAGATTAACTGGTGTGTTGCTCTGACCATACATGTAGTGATAAGGTAGAAATGCAACATGGTTACTTATTCCTGGGGATGGCTCAGCACCTATCAACTCCAGCAAACCTTTTACAGTGGTGTCCTTGAGATTCTTAAATATGTACCCCTCAGTTCTGTTCAATAAAGGCTGGTCCAAAAAATGTGAACAACATTACTTAAGAGAGAAAATGTACATTAAAAATAATCTTATCGAATGGCATATGCTTTCAGCCCTTTATATTATTGGATGGATTTGGCATGCAAGGGACCGAAAACCATCAAATGGCCGACTGCTTCAACCAGGCATTCATTGAAAGTTAACACTAACTGGGAAGGGACCGGAGTCATGCAAAGAAAACGAACAGGGGAATGCTCAGAGGAAATGTCTGCATTATGAATTAACGAAGCAGATTGATGCTGTCCCCTCAGCTGGGTAGAGGGAAGGGTATTTGCAGTACAACAGTTGCTGGAGTGGATGTTTGTTTCTCCACGGGGTTATATATTAAATATATAACACAAACCTGTGTTATATACTACCTTGATCAAAAAGTTCCCGGAATAACCACCGTGTGGTGCTCCCATCGTTCCGATTTGAGTTCTGTTTTTTTTGTTAAATTAGTACATCTGTTGTTGATATTCCCTTTAAATCTTAGTGTCATAACTTGACATTTGCAAAAGTTACGTAGCCAAGAGTACATCTATCTCTGTGTGTGTTGGCGATTTTTTACAATTGCAGAAATGGATTTAAATTTGCAACAACGAACTTGTATTAAATTTTGCATAAAAAACGGATTTAGTGGCGCACGGACGTTGGAAATGTTGGAAAAGTGTTTCGGCAACGATTCTCTAAAAAAACGGTCGTTTACCAGTGGCACGAGCGGTTCAGAAGTGGTCGTGAGTCAATCGAAGATGATGAACGCAGTGGCAGACCATCGACATCGAAAGTCGGTGAAAAAATTGATAAAGTAAAAGAAATGTTGGTCAATAACCGCAAATTAACCATCAGAGAAATAGCGGAGGACTTGAACATTGCCTATGGATCCGCCCAAGACATTGTGGTTAATGATTTGGGTTTCCGTCGTGTAGCAGCAAAGTTGGTGCCAAAATACCTCAATTTCATGCAAAAAAGAGACCGTGTTGACGTCGCAAAAGACATGATTTGCGAGGCTGAATCCGATCCCACATTCATCAAAAGGATCATTACTGGAGACGAGACGTGGGTTTATGAGTACGACACGCAATCCAGACATCAGGCAAGTGCATGGCGTTCACCAAATGAGCCGAGACCAAAAAAACCACGTCGTTTTCAGTCAAAAAAGAAGGCAATGCTGACGGTTTTCATGGATTACAACGGTGTAGTGCATCATGAATTTTTGCCAGAAGGCCAGACAGTAAACAAAGAGTATTATTTGGGCGTTATGAGACGTTTGCGTGAAGCAATTCGCCGAAAGAGACCAGAAATGTGGGCAGAAAACTCGTGGATTTTGCACCATGATAACGCACCGTCGCACAGTGCTATCATTATTCGTATTTTTTTGACGAAAAATGCAACAAATACCATCCAACAGCCACCGAATTCACCTGATTTGGCTCCCTGTGACTTCTTTCTGTTCAATCGAGTTAAAAAACCATTACGGGGAACGCGTTTTAGCAGCCGAGAGGAAGTAATGGAAAAATCGCAGGAAGCACTGATGGACATACCGAAAACCGAATATAAAAAATGTTTCGAGGATTGGATCAAGCGCTGGCATAAGTGTGTTGCAGTCGATGGGGATTACTTTGAAGGGGACAATATAGATTTAGATGAATAAACTTGTATTTTTAATTTTCTGAATAAATTCCGGGAAATTTTTGACCAAGGTAGTATTTAATAGAATTAATATATTCGATTAACCTAGTTAATATACGGTAATTTAAAATTTTTTAAATATAAACATTCGCATTATTTAGGGAAAATTAGTATTACACAATCACAAAGTAGTGGGGAGATAAGGAGAAGAATTGTTTTAGGCAAAAAAGCCATCACAAGGAGGAGAGACTTGGTTACAAGGATGAGTAAGGATGTTAAGAAAAGGCTTGTCTCAGATATGGAGCATATTTATGAATGGTGCAGAAACGCGGTCTCTGAAGCAGGATGATAGAAGTAGATTGGATGTGTCAAAATGTGCAAGTGGAGAAGAATGAAGAAGGTGAAATGGACAGAAAGGAAAGCAAATGAAGAAGTGATGGGCATGGTGAGAGGGAAGGAGAGAGGATTGTGGAGGGAATTAAATCCACAAGAGACATTAAAAATGAATGAAAAGCATATTGATCGGCATTGGGATGTTGAAGACTATAATATAGGGGAAGCAAAGAATTGAGAATTGAAAAAGTGTTTGTTTCAGAGTAGGGCATCATGTAGTTCTATTAGGTAGGGCTGATTAGCCTGTGTACCCATCCAAAGCATGCCTTAAGTAGTGAAATATTGAAATAATTGCACTAAGGCTCATGGTGCATATTTCTTATAAACAAGGAGTAAAAATGTCCGTGGAATGAACTTCCCTGAATGATAGTACAGTGCTCGGGGAAAAATCTGTCCACTAGTTCCATGTTGGAAGGTGGATGTCAATTTTAAAAGAAATGCTTCTTGGGCATCTTTGAAAGGGAATGAATGCATTAATGCCAAGTACATTTTAGTTTGTATGATGCTCTAGGGGTCATTTTGTTGCGAGTCTCATACATGCATACCAATCTTCCAGAAGCAAACTCTATAAGCTACAGATACTACATTCATATTTTCAGAAATAACTCACCTTATCTGCACAGAGAAAGTTAATATAATCCATGACATAAAGAGTCAAATTTCCTAGAGCGTCTTCAAACTTATTTACATCCTTCAAAAGTGGATATACTTCAGCTCTATACCTATTTATTTAAATAATGCAATTATTCAATGGAAATGGAGAGTTCACATAAATAAGAAAAATATGTGTTGAAATGCATGCATGCATGCATGAATGACACCACCATAATCAGATCTCAAAATGACAATTGGATACATGCTCACTGTGTGGAAAATTCAGAAAATAAAGGTGATGTACCTGACTAAAAGGGAACAGGCAAGTGACAAGCAGACTGGATTGGACGCAAACAAGCTGTGGTAGATGACGGCTGGAGGGGGAATCGCCAAGCAATAAATCTCAGCATCCTTGTGCAGCGTTATCATCTGGGGAATGATTTATCAATGCTTTCATTAACACACTCACCTGTTTCACAAGCTCAAGAGTTACAAATTACTTAAATTTATTGAAAGCATTTGCAGGTATGACATTGAAAGAGCAACGTGCAGCAATCAAACCTTACCATGTGGTAATAGGAGAGCGCACTGCAGAGCAAGAATGAATTCCCATTTTCCAAAGAAACGCCCATCTCTATGAGATCCGATATGAATTCAAATATTTTTGGGTAAATTTCCTCTGATTTCCAGCACCTTTTGACTCCCAGGAAAAGGGACTCCTGGCCTTGCCTCCACTTATCCTTCAAAACCTGTTTTGGAGAGAATGAAACTGTGACCTAAGTGCCTCGGACATTGTGCCAATGAGCAGATTAGTTCCTTTGAGAATGTTTTCATCCCTCATTTACTTAAAGAGACACAATTTTGGAGATAAGCAATTGGCCCACTGGAGCATCTGACAGTATCGTTACTAGCATCCATCGGTGGCTATAGGAACCTGGTTTCCAGATGTAGGCGTATGCTGACCTTGCTTGGGTCCCACAAAATTTGACCTAGCTTGGTGTAGTAGTATGCGTCAGCCGCGCAGACCCGGTGATAGACTTCTCAGCTCTTGAGAGCAGGGTGGTTGGGATCTTTGTATTCACCAACCCTTTTCTCTCGCTCTCAGATGGGTGGTGCAGAGTCACACATTAACTATTGAGCGTTGCTCAAACGAGCAAACTTACATTTTATATTTACATAAAAACATTTTATTTTATATTACATAACTAGATTAATGAGTAATGCATATGCCATACACATTTAAGTGGCTTGACTCCAGTACTGCAACAGTGGCATCCATTACAACTAAATCATTTCCATTAACCTATGGCAATGATGGAGGTAACATGAAATGTGATAACATGCTGCATTGAAAGAATTGTCACTCAAGCTCCATGTTATGTCACAGGAAGATCATAGAGAGTCCGTTCTTCCTTGAAGCACCACCAGGAGATGGTGTAAAATGTTTAACGAGAGGATACAATCCATTTTTAAGGAAGGTGTCCCTGGAGCCTCAGCCACTGCTCTTAAAGGAAGTCGGTAAACAATAACACCACTGCCGCTACCTTGAGAGAAGATTGCTGAATAAACTTGAAAGCATTTGCAAAAATTGTGAGAAATTTCACTGAGTCCCTGTATATAGTCCTGACCGATCATTTGCCTTGGCTGGGATGCAAACCAGGGTTCCTCTGGTTTATCTGGTGGAGTGTTTTAGCCACTTAAGATGCTCTTAGACTCTGTGAATCTCTTGGGGGTGTTGAGGAGCAAGCTGTCACATCAAATCACCATACAATAAACGCCACCAGTAATTGTTCTGCATGTGGTGTTTAAGTGTACATATTGGTTTACATTGTTGAGAAATTCCAAGAACCATGGGAAATGCCTCGCGACAGTGAATTCACCCAAGTCACGCATTAAAGTGTGCACTGAGATGCGGGAGCATGACAAAATTACATTTTGACACATATTGTATGGATAAGACAACAATAAATGGTCAACTCCATATTTGAAAAGCCCTCTTCATTCAAGTTTTAATAGGTATAGTAACTCGGTCTGAAAAGCAAAAATGAACGAATCGGATGAAAGTGGAATCTGTGTGCACTTAGCCTTAGGGTGTTCTCCATTATTGTTTTTTCACTCATGCACAATAACTTGACATAAAAAAAATACTGAGCAGCCACAGCAAACATATCAAGTAAGTAGGTTTTGGTTTAACAGATTTACGTTGCCCATTAATCATGTGGCAATCAAATGTATCATGGGCATTACTTGTTGAGTTTCTCATTACACACTATACTTATATTTAATATTGGGATTCCACTGTGATTGGCAATGCATTTAGGTCAACAATTAAGATAAAAGCATGGTTTAGCTCTGTCGAATTAAATTTTGTTAAGAACAAAATGATCCAAGAACCAGTTTGAACCATGCCCCAGGTTTTAACAAAATATATGAGGCACTTGTTAAGGTGCACGTTTGCTTTGATCATATACTGATCATTTTATTTAGTGCATAACATAATTTATAATATTGATAATATAATTTAGTAATCAGATACTTTGATCATATAAAGTTTAGAGATCCTTCTATCCATTTATTTTGGTGAATTTTATTCTTGTGTTACTTATAGTATCCTCTTCTGGGGTTCCTCTCCCCATGTGGGCATAATCTTCAAAATCCAAAAGAGGATTATACGTATTATGAGCAATGCTCCTTGCGATGCACCATGTAAACCTCTTTTGAAAAGATTTGGTTTATTAACAGTACCTTGCATATATATATATTTAATGTCATCTTGCATGCAAAGGGTAATATTCCTCAGCACAAGTTGAACTGTGATTACCATAGCCACTATACCATAATAAAACCATAAACACAGTAATCAACCCGAAGATTGGTCTGGTAGGTGATGGTAGAGTTCACACAGTACTAAGCCCGACGGCGTGTGAAATTCACACATCAGGGTAGGGGGGCCAGTTCCTTTCCCTGTGCCGGTTATGGTTTCTCAGGAAGACCTGGTACCCGAAAAATCACAGTAGCTTGGGTGGAGCTGCAGGTGCCCAGAGTGCCTTGCCCGGAATTCAAACCCAGGACCCTCCGATCAGTAGTCCAATGCCCAACCACCTGGACTACCATGACCCACAGCCACTATACAAGCACCTGCAATTCATTTGTCAGAACACACACTAATGCTCGTGGGCCCAAAGCAATGGGCTTAACTTTATTCAATAGACTTCCCCATCAAATCAAATATGAAACAAAATTACCTATTTTCAAAGAAAAGCTGATGAACAACCTAATAAAAAATGATATGATGTATTCAGTAAGTGAATACCTGGATATATATTGTATTTCTTCTAAAACTGTGAAATTCATATCTGATGTGCCCTCTATTTGTATACATATGAGTGAATACGCAACAAATCTCCAGACAAATAAATGCATTATTATTATAAAACTAAATACAAATAAAAGACACTCACCAAATTCTTAATAAATTCCCTCAGCATATTGATGATATTGCATTTGAAGTGAACGTCTTTCGTGATAAACAGCAGGCTCAAAGGGTCCAGGATACAAGATTCCAGCTCTATAAACAAGAATTGCATAACATTAATACATCACTATTAATGTAATTACTGTATTTTCCCATTGATAACGAATGCATTATCTGTACAAAAATGTTCAGATGATGGAAAAAATGACAATGCGCGTTATGTCATAAAAATTGAAAAAATCCAAACATAGACGTATTTTTACATACACAAATCCGATATAGATATATTTCTCCACACACTATATATAATTTTTATGCATTTATATATATTATTATTATTTTTGCTTATGTAAGGGTGTATCATTTGCGAAAACCGTAAAAGTCAACCCAGAGAAAGACTTTGCTTCAGATAAATCGACCTCCAATCGGACTAAATTTAGCAGTGACTTGATAGGGCAACAGGTGCCGATCTCGAAAAATGTTTGTGTTACTCCCTCAATCACTACCGTGCTACCTCATATTGCTGACGAGAAATGTGAGAAAAGTGGTGTAGAAGAACTTTCTGCAGAAGGAGACGATGGATTTGTTACTGTGAGCCACAAACGTAGGCGCCGTAAATCGCCGATCATCGGAACATCTACGAAAGAATGCTCTCTTTCGGGGATCCCTCGTCTTTCCCATCTCCATGTGTGGGACTTCACCTCCGATACAACAGTAACCCAGTTGAGAAACTATGTAAAAGATGAAATCCCGGAGATTGATACCTCAATTTCCGCGCGTAAGGTAACGCGCGGAAATTATACATCGTTTCGGGGATCCATACGCCAAGATTTTCGCGAAACCCTCAGTAATGCGGCCTTTTGGCCTAAAAATGTGTTTGTGGGTAATTTTTCTTTTTTGAAGCCACGCCTCCCACCAGCGCCGGAAGGATAACCCGTTATTTGAAGCTGTTGCACATAAACATTCAGTGCCTACGTAATAAATTACTGGACCTCGAGGTTCTAGTAAATGAGTACCAACCCCATGTGATCTGTGTCAACGAACATTGGTTAAATGCGAGTGAACTTGACTCTCTTCATGTGCCTGGGTATGTCATCGCTAGTGCCTTTTGCCGGACTGTTCACAAAAATGGTGGTGTTTTAATCCTACTGTCTGAATGTTTTCCCCGTATTCCCATTGGTTACCCATACGAATTTCTCAATGAAGATCAATCATTTGAATGCTGTGTTGCCTGCTTCAAAATGGATACTACTGTTTTTTATGTGCCGTCTATTTATCGTTCGCCGAAGAGTGACTTATGCGTTTTCCTGAAACAAACTGACGCAACTCTTGGAAATAATCCATAGGTTAATCCATGAACCTTGCATAATAATTACAGGTGACTTTAATTGTAATTTTATGGCCGATTCTAAAGCTAAAAAGGAATTCATGGATTTACAAACGTCATTCAACATCAATGCTACCAACAATGAACCTACTAGAGTGACTGCTAGTTCGCAAACAGTTTTAGATAATGTACTAACTAATATCGACCTTGATCTAGTACAAACAAATGTAATTAATGCCCACCTATCTGATCACTACCCACTTCTTTCTACAATTGCTGTGTCTACATCCAAAGAAAGTAAAAAATACTACAAAAGGTATTTCTCTGATCAGAATATGATCGCCTTTTGTGACTTATTAAATTCCCATGAGCGGTCCGATTTGTTTTCCTTGAAGTCCTTTGACCTTAGCTTTGAATATTTCTATTCCACCTATCTACATTACTTTGAAATCTGCTTTCCCCGTGTCCTGAAGCATACAAAAAACCAAAGCTCTTCTGTTAACTACAAAAGTCAGTGGGTCTCTGATGAAATTTGCTGGCTTTCAAAGAAAATGAAAGATGCTGCAGTGTACAACAAAAGTAAATCAAATCTAGCTGATCGCCAAGAATACTCAGTACTCAAGAAAAGTTATCGCCAAACCTTACAGCGTGCTAAAAAATCTTTCAACAACCGTAGACTTACCAATGCAGACAATAAATCTAGAGAGATTTGGAAAATTATTAACGAATCCAAGGGTCCACATCATGTACAAGATCTTCAACTGCAGAACTCCGCTGGTAATGCTATGCCAGATTACTATAAAATGGCCTCAATTCTGAATGATTTCTACCTCTCCCATCAAAATCCCTCAGTTTCCGTCAATTCAGCTAATTATTCTCATATTCCTAACTCATGCCATTCATTATAAATATTCCCATGTTCAGCCATGGAACTGACCAACGTAATCAATAAATTACCTAACAAATTTAGTCCTGGATTAGATGACATCCCAGGGATAGTCATAAAAAGGTCGTTTAATGCTATTAAGGATCAGCTGCTGTTCTTAATTAATGAATCCCTAAAAACTGGAATTTTCCCAAGCCCTCTTAAATCAGCAAAAATTGTGCCAATATACAAAGGGAAAGGTTGCAAAATGGCAATGAATTCTTATAGACCAATATCCGTGTTGAACCAGCTGGGGAAAATATTTGAAATAGTTTTTATCAACGTCTTGTATCATATCTTGAGACATTAAACCTATTATCCACATCTTAACATGGATTTAGAAAAACAAGGTTCACTACAACAGCCACATATCACATGGTGAATCAAATACTTTCAGGATTGGATAATAGAACTGAAACTTTAGGATTATTTTTCGATTTCAGTAAAGCTTTTGACTTCGTCAATCATCAGTTACTTCTGTATAAACTGAAATGCTATGGTATAAGAGGCACACCCTACAAATGGATTGAATCTTATCTAAGTGAATGGCATCAGTATGTTGAGCTCTCAAGAAATGGCTCCAAATTTGTTTCCCCTAGTAGAGAAGTAACACTGGGTGTTCCCCAGGGTTCTGTACTTGGTCCTATTTTATTTTTAATCTATATCAATGATCTCCCAGACAATCTTAAGTTCAGTAAGGGGATAGACCCAATACTGTATGCTGATGATCAAATATCATTGTATCAGCCTCCTTAGTAGACAGTTTGACAGAAAGAGCAGCCAAAGTAGCTCAGATTTTCAATGAATGGTGTCTTCATAACTTTCTAAAACCCAATATAAATAAGTCCAGCCTGATTTATTTTACTAATAAAAAGAAAGTTTCATCTGTATGTATATGTATATATATGTACATATATGAATATATATGTACATATATGTATATATATATATATATATATTAATATATATATATATATATATTAATATATATATATATATGTATGTATATGTATATATGTATGTATATGTATATATGTGTGTATATGTATGTGTATGTGTATATGTATGTGTGTGTGTATGTGTATGTGTGTGTGTGTGTATGTGTATGTGTGTGTGTATATGTATGTGTGTATGTATATGTACGTGTGTATGTATATGTACGTGTGTATGTATATGTACGTGTGTATGTATATGTACGTGTGTATGTATATGTACGTGTGTATGTATATGTACGTGTGTATGTATATGTACGTGTGTATGTATATGTAAGTGTTTTTTTTTTGTTTTTTTTTTTTTAAGAGTTCAGGGGAAATGCTTTATGCACTGATAGACAAGAAACCCTCATGTTTCCTGTCCCTCGTGTCGGACTCCCACCGACTAAAACCCCTCGTCTCTTCCTCTATGGTCTTTGTTTTCTCCTGCGGTACTGCTGGTGGCTTATTACTTCACAGGAGAGACCATTAGCCGTAGCTTTTTCTCTAGTTCTATGCTTCCGTTTCCATTGTTGCGCTCCTGGCGCGCTCTTCTCTTCGTAGCTCCTTCATGATGGCGGTAATGAAGTCGCAAATCACGCTCCAGTTTGATTCCGACGAAATCATATGTTCCACCAAGGTCTCTGGCGTGAGTTGAGTGTTTAACTTTAATACAAGGGTATCTCGCGATGCACTGAACCGTGGGCACTCAAAAATCACGTGTTCAGCATTCTCCTCGACTCCTTGGCACGTTGGGCAATACGGCGAATCCTCATGCTTGTATTTGTGCAGATACGCACGATAACACCCATGTCCCGATAGCACCTGCGTGAGGTAGTAATTGAGCTCCCCGTGGGACCGATTTACCCATTTCGCCACGTTAGGGATAAGCCGGTGCGTCCATCTTCCCTTCATTGATGTGTCCCACAATCTCTGCCATTCATTAAAACTCTCTTCTCTTATTTCTTTTCTGGTCTCACCCGGATTCTCCTGTCGATACCATTTCTTCCTTTCCTTTGCCAGGAGCTCCACTGGTAACATACTCGAAATCACGTTTATGGCGTCCTCGGAAACTGTCCGAAAAGCGCTTGCCACCCGCAAAGCACTAATCCGGTATGGCGCTGCTACCTTCCTTCGATACCCCTTACTCAGCAGTGCATCAGCCCATATGGGTATCCCATAGGTTAGCACTGAGGTTATAACCGATGCCAGCAGTTGTCTTCTTTTCTGCTTGGGGCCACCAACATTGGGCATAAGCCGTTGCAGTGTGGAAGCCACTAAAGAAGCTTTGCCACTGACTTGCCCCACCTGCTCCTTGAAATTTAGCCTGGTGTCTAGGGTCACCCCAAGATACCGAATGAACGGCCGCGATTTGATCTCGGTATTGCCGGCGTAAAGAGTCACTTTCTCGCACCGCCTTCTGCTTGAAACGAGAAGCGCTTCAGTTTTATGTTCTGCCAATTGCAATCCGACAGAAAACATCCATTTCTTGATCGCAAAGAAAGCCTCCCCGAATATAGCGGTGACTTGTTCCCCAAGTTTAGCGGTAATTACTACCGCCAAGTCATCAGCGAATGCCACGAGGCGCACCTCGCGCGGTAGTCTCAGCAGCAGTACCGAATTGTAGAGGATGTTCCACAGGAGTGGCCCCAGTACTGAGCCCTGGGGAACCCCTCCAGTCACTCTATACGTCTTCGGTCCGTCTTCTGTGTTGTACACTAGAAACCTGTTATGTAGGTAACTCGCCACCATCCTCCGAAGACACCATGGGACATTAAACCCCTTTAGAGCCTCCATGACACACTTCCAACTCACTGAATTAAAGGCATTTTTGATATCTAGTGTGGCAATCAAGCAGTACTGCTTGGAGCCTCTTGTATACCTTTTTCCTGATATTGCGTCTTTTGCAGTACTGACCACCTCGCTTATGGCATCCAACGTAGAGCGGGATTTTCTAAAACCATACTGGGTTTCCGCCAGCAAGGGATCCACGACATCCTCGATCCTGTTATAAATGATCCTTTCGAAGACTTTTCCAACCGTGTCCAACATACAGAGCGGACGATACGATGATGGTTCGTCCGGAGGCTTTTTTCCTTTAGGCAGTAGAACTAGTCTCTGCCATTTCCATTTATCCGGGAATTTTCCTTCCTCGAGACATGTATTATACATATCAAGGAACATCGCAGGTGCAGCCTTGATGGCTATCTTCAGGGCCACGTTTGGGATTCCGTCAATGCCAGGAGCTTTGTTGTTTTTCACCCTTGCTGTTGCAGTGAGCATCTCCTCTTCCGTGATGGCTGGAATTTCCCCGTCTGCCTTCTCCTCGAAATCATAACTCTCCTCTTTCTGTTCAGGGAACAGAGTTGATACAATTCTCCTGAGTAGCACTGGACAGGTAGGCGATGGCATGGGCTGGCTCTTCAGTCGACTCATGACAACCTTATATGGCCTGCCCCACGGGTCGCGGTCAACCTCACTGATAAGCTCTTTCCAGCTCTCGGTTTTGGCTTCCTTGATGGCCTTTTTGAGTTCTCTTCTAGCGTCCTTGAACTTTTCCTCCATTGTGGCAAACGTGGGCTTCCCTCGGGCCCGTTGAGCTAGTCTACGGGCCTGGTGACACTTACTTCGAAGACTTGCAATCC
Organism: Hetaerina americana; assembly: GCF_022747635.1. Taxonomy (NCBI): domain Eukaryota; kingdom Metazoa; phylum Arthropoda; class Insecta; order Odonata; family Calopterygidae; genus Hetaerina; species Hetaerina americana. The sequence goes on from NW_027286783.1 coordinate 129,839, forward strand.
CTTCGCTCCACCAGTGTACCGAAGGTCGACTGTCATTATAGTTCTTCCGCGGCATAGTTACATCACATGCTTCAGTTACCCTTCGCATGACCTCCTCCACCTTTTCCGTCGCGTCTCCATAATTCACAGGACTAGTGTTCAATGCCTCGCAAAAGAGATCAGCTTGGAACAGCTTGGCTCTCCAGCCCCTTGAGTTCGATCTTGGTGGTTTCACCCCTCGCTTCGCATCCTCATTTATCTCCCACAGTATGGCCTGATGATCACTGTGGGTGTAAATGTCCGTCACCTTCCACGAGAAACGGTCTCCCTTCACTAGACTACTACTCACAAAGGTGAGGTCCACTATAGATGAGGACTCTCCCTTGACGAAGGTTGGCTCACTACCTGTGTTGAGTAGGACCACATCTAGGGCCGACCAAGCCTCAAGCAGGGCTTGCCCCTTTGCATTCGTCCTCCTGCTGCCCCAGTCCATCGCCCATGCGTTGAAATCGCCGGCAATGGCTACCGGGAAGCGATCCTTCGCATCTGAAACCAGCATGGTAAGGAAATCCTGGAACTCGTCCAGAGTCCAACTGGGTGGTGAATAGCAGCTGTAAAAATGTACACCCTGGACCTTTACTCTCACAAAACCTTGGTCCGTCTGGCAGCCAGTATCCTGAAATGGAGACCTCCCGCAGGACCAGATCACAGCCATCCCAGTTCCATCGAACACCCAAGGTTGGTTATCCAGATGCCTGTAGGGTTCCGAGAGGATGGCCAGGTCCGGCTTCAGCTCCCGCACCGTCTGCATGAGCAGATCCTGTGCTACCCTGCAATGTTGGAGGTTTAGCTGCAGTACCCTCATTTCCTGAGCTTAACAGCAACCTGGAGTGCCCGCACATACACCGGGCATCGACGACTGCCTGCTATATGGCTAGCAAGCTCCATGTCACATTTGCCATCACATAGGGCACAGTGCGCATCCGCCTTGCACTCCGCGATTTTGTGACCTTCTTTACCGCATTTGATGCAGCATCTTGACCTGTCTACCTCACTTTTGCAGTTTCTAGACAGATGGCCAAAGCCCCAGCACTTGAAGCACTTCAGGGGCCTCACTATCTCTCTTATACGGCAAGAGGTCCATCCAATGCGGATGCGCTCGCGCTCTAAGAGCTTCTTGGCCACCAGTGCTGACAGTCTTACGACCGCAGTCTGGGTTCTGTCGTACGTAAACCTGAGGGATTTAACCGATGCCAGGGTTATGCCACAGCCTTCGCCAAGGTCGCGCTGGATGGCCTCCAAAACTTCTTCCTTTGTAGTAACTTCGTCCATGTCCTTAATTTCCACATCCAGCTCTTGCGTTTTACACTTGATGGTGGCATTCCCACCCAGAGCCTTCTCCATGACAGAACACAGTTCAGACGCCTTTTCGGTGCTCTCCTTCGTAAGAACAAAGAGCAAACCACCACCCTTTGTCCTACGGATCCTATGCACTGAGGTGCTTACATCATTCAGCGCTTGGTCTTTCTTCATATGGCTTAGGATTTCCGCGTAGCTCATTTCGGCTTTCGCCTCAACAATGAGCGCATTCGGCATGACCCTTCTGCGCTGTTTGGCCGGCCGTTGCGGATTTTTTAGCTTGTCCTTCTTTTGAGGCCTCCTCTTCTTATTCAGTACCTGCCATTCACCTTCACTTTCCTCCGGTGCTACAATTTGCGGATACTCCTCTAGTTGTTTTTCCCTCACTTCCACCTATATATATGTATGTGTGTATGTATATGTATGTGTGTATGTATATGTATGTGTGTATGTATATGTATGTGTGTATGTATATGTATGTGTGTATGTATATGTATGTGTGTATGTGTATGTATGTGTGTATGTGTATGTATGTGTGTATGTGTATGTATGTGTATGTATGTGTATGTATGTGTATGTATGTGTGTGTATGTGTGTGTATGTGTGTGTATGTGTGTGTATGTGTGTGTATGTGTATGTGTGTGTATGTGTATGTGTATGTATATATATGAATATATATGTACATATATGAATATATATGTACATATATGTATATATATATATATATATATATATATATATATATATATATATATATATATATATATATATATTAATATATATATATGTATGTATATGTATGTGTATGTGTATATGTATGTGTGTGTGTGTGTGTATGTGTATGTGTGTGTGTATGTGTACGTGTGTGTGTATATGTACGTGTGTATGTATATGTACGTGTGTATGTATATGTACGTGTGTATGTATATGTACGTGTGTATGTATATGCACGTGTGTATGTATATGCACGTGTGTATGTATATGCACGTGTGTATGTATATGCACGTGTGTATGTATATGCACGTGTGTATGTATATGCACGTGTGTATGTATATGTACGTGTGTATGTATATGTACGTGTGTATGTATATGTACGTGTGTATGTATATGTACGTGTGTATGTATATGTACGTGTGTATGTATATGTACGTGTGTATGTATATGTACGTGTGTATGTGTATGTACGTGTGTATGTGTATGTATGTGTGTATGTGTATGTATGTGTGTATGTGTATGTATGTGTGTATATGTATGTATGTGTGTATGTGTATGTATGTGTATGTGTGTGTATGTGTATGTATGTGTATGTATGTGTATGTATGTG